>NW_009916833.1:18049-118630 GCF_000696875.1 Nestor notabilis | reverse complement strand
ATATATATATTTTATTTTAAGAACAGAACACAGGAGAGTACAATGTTTCCTTTAAACCCTTGACAGCATCATTTTTATTAAACCAGTCATCATTTTTTCCCCCTATTTTTCAGTCAACTAGAGTGGAGACAAGTGCTTCCTTTAGGGCAGCGTGGGGTAGCCAAGCAGGATCACTCCAATGGGATTACAAGTGACATTTCACTAGCCCTCATTCCAGGTAGATGTTTCTGCATCAGCAGGCTCTTTTCAGTCCCTTTCTCCTCTCTCAGAAAGCCAAGAAGCTGTTTCCGGCAATTACCTTGACCACATCTGAGCAGGCCAAACTGTAGTCAGTTCATATTACTCTGTCATCTTGAAACTAGAGATGCGAGAAAGTGGGACTTGAGAGCAATAAAAAAGAGGATGTAAAAATTAATATATCCTATTATTATTAACAATGAAACATCAGCCAAATATAGAGATCATAAAATAGTCACGAACTAAAATCAAGGGGTGTGAAACAAATCCTTTAATCTTCTTGCTTCACATCACGCTGTTGTATTTTATGGTAGATTGCACAAAATGCTCTTTGCGCTCTTGCGGTTGCAGGACTTCTTTATGTTTAATGCGTATATTGCTGTTAACCTCACCGTCTCTACAAATCTCATAGTTCATTGCAAAATGTAGTGTAATGCACTTCACCATTCTGATTAGATATGGGTGATTATAACACAATAATCGTGTGCATGTGCGATACATCTATACTATCAAGCCATTCTTTTTTAAATATTAAATGGCCTCTTGGGGCAAAAAGTAGGTTAATCAAAATAATACTGTCAAGTAGAGAGTACAGACCTTTTTATAAAAGAAAATTAAGTAGAACTGGTAATTATAACTAGTGTACAACCTTTCAATGTAGTCAATAAGAAAGTCAATTTGCTTAAAATAATGAGGTATTCTGGCATGAACAATCTGTTCATACTTTGTTCCCAAGAGCCTCCAGAGGGAATCAGAGCCCTAGCTGACATTTGATACTTTCTCTCAATTTATCAGCTCTATGTCAGTCTGAGTTTGTAAGATGGTGGTAGGAAGATGCTTGGGGATTGGTACGAAAACTGGGAAAAGACGGTTGTTTTCCCGTGCCTGAGTTTATCCTCATTAAAAATAAATAAGCCCCTCACATTGCCATCCACACTCCCTCCAAAATTGACTTGGGTTGTTTAGATATGGTATTAAACTAACAAGGATAACTAGGGTGGTAATAATAATAAATGCTAGCAACATTTGGGAGAGGTGAGGGTATCTTAAGCTTCAGGCTTCACTAATGGTGATCTGTTTGCAAATTAGTGAGTATGGGAGGAAGCAGATTACCATTACTTGCCATTTCACTCTAAGATTGTTTCTGTGCTGCCACTGGCGCTGTCAAGGGCCAGATTTGGTAAGACTGAGGTCAATTTGGCGGCCAGCCGAGAACAACATTTTCTGCATCCAATAAATTACACAGATTTTAACCCAAACCATGGTGGCTTGTGTTCCCTTCTGCTGTGTTGCCTTCAAACCCATTTGCTTTAGGAAGCTTTTCTTGGAGAATAGAAACAGACATGTAATTCACAAGGCTCAGGGTCACAAAAGCTATGGTTACGACAAGTTATCCTTCTGGATTTGGTACACTGTTCACACCCAGTGCGGAGAGATTTCAACACTCCCAACATCAACGGTTCACTGTCAGAAAGCAGTGTAATTAGGAGAGCGGTCTGGAAAAGAGATATCTACACACATATGTCACATAGAGGTCACAGCTAATTATCGGCTTGTGGTGTCCCTACCCATGGCAGGGGGTTGGAACTGGATGATTTTAAGGTCCTTTCCAACCCAAACCATTCTGTGATTCTATGATTCTAATGAGAATTTGTGATAATTCATGATAATACATACTGGTTCATTAAGATGTGTTACCTGTTTGACTGGTTTCCAGAACCATCATCATCTAAATAGAGACCATCTTCAGATCACCAAAATCAGCCTTTTGACAAGAGACAACTCCAGGTTTAGCAGAGGCCACTAAAACAGCTTTCCAGGATAATTGACATTATTGCTCAGTGAGACAGCTAGCCAAAGGAAGGGCAGTAGCTGGTCCATAATCTCAAATCCTGCTCAATTATGGCCAGGTGAGAATGGTCAATTATCCTGTGCTGAGGGAACTCACAGTGGAGATGAGACAAGTCATTGCCATCACCATCTTTCAGAAATAACCCCTGAAGATGTGCCTGTGAGACCAAACAAGTAGCACTGCATTTCTTCAGTAATGGCAACATTACAAGAAAAAGGGGGCTTCATTATTGGAGATCCTTTTGACTCTGTCACAGAGTAGCAAAAAACAGACAGATCTCACTGAGGGCAAAAAGGGGCTGAAGAAACAGAGGAGCAGAAACCCTGAAAACCAACAGGACAGCAAGGTCATCCACTCATTTCAAAGGCTGTCTCGTTAACTGAGGAACTGATGTGTCCTTTAAAGGCTTGTGTACATCTGTAAACAGTTCAGGGAAGACAGCAGGTAGCCAGGAACAAGCAATATATTTTGTGGGCTTCTTGTGCGCAGCCTTGTGCAGGCATCCGGCACATTGTCAGCTTGTATGGAGCCCAGTGCAGGACCTGGGGAACTAGCAATATCCTTGACCTCACTAGTGTTCTGCCATATCTGTAACAAAAAGCTGCCCAATTTCCTTTGGGCTCTGATGAGCTCCATCTAGTAGGTTTGTTTATCTTGGCAGGGTATAAGGTGAAAGGATATGTTTTCCCAGCCCTCCCTACAGAGGGACATGCAAAGCATTCATGGGAATGTGAAAAGCCATGCAAAGCCTTGCTGCTTTTGACCTTCTCTACATGGATGCAGGAATCCTCTGTGAGACATCCCTTCGTGAAACAATAGTCTACCTCAGAGACATTTCTGTATCTCCTGGGCACAAATGCAGATACAAATGTGTTCATTGAAATGGAAGTGCTCTGCCAAGTCACAGCACCCGAAAAACTTCCCTCAGGGAAGTTTTAATAACACCTGATTCCTAGTACTAGCTTGTTTTGAAGGTAATTTTCTCTTCAGAAGGGTTTTTAATGTCTCCCAGAGGTGTCATCCCTAACAAGGCCACTAACACTGCCTTTAGCTAGACTAAAAAATAGATATATTACAAGTTCTTTCCAAGAACACTCCTCAGCATATTGCAGCTGGTCTAGTGAGTGGCAATAGTTATGGGACAAACAGCTTGCTTTAAAGGAAGGAGCAAAAAATGCTAAATAATTAAAGGATAGAAAACCTTATTACTCTCTAATGTAAAGCAGAGACAAGAACTTCCCTACTATTAAGTCTTCCTAAAAAAAATCTTGATTCCTTTTCCAAATAAAGGAACACCTAGGTAGACTGTGTACTTTTCCAAAACAAAGAAAAGATTCTCACTTTAAAGTGATACATTTCATTCTGTCAGCACCTTTTTTTCTGGATTTCCCAAACACAGAAAGGATGAGTCAGCAACTTCTTACATGAAAAATTGAAAAAAACCTTATTTCAGTCAAATGTTCCTTTTAAGACCTTCCGTACAAAAGATCCAGCTAACATTAAAATGTGAAGTGAGTTACAATGGCAAGCATAAATTCCTGATGTTGAAAACAGCACATGTGGCTTCTACTGGACCACAGTGGTCCAGATACCTGCCTGTGTCACATTGTCCCAGCAACAGATGTCTGACCATCTCCTCTGGAAACATGCTATCAAGCTAAGGCTAATTATACACTCTTACCTAATTAATTCCAGAGAGAGGCTGAAGTTTGACAGGAATTGAGGTGGTAGTGGGAAATATTTCCTACATTCACTACCATGGGGGGATTAAGAGAGAAAAGGTTAAACCTCAGTATCCCCACACGTCAAACAGAGACCTCGAGTCCTTGAAAATGCACAGCGATGGAATTATTCTCTACAAACACTTGTTCAGTTACTTTTAAGATTTCTCTTGCTATGAAAGTTCAGACAGAAGATTTTAGGTTATGTGAAACTGAAATTACAGCGAAATTTTCATACAGTGCATAGCTACGCAAAGCTGGTAGTAGTTTCAGACTCCAGCAACTCATTTGAAGGTGTATTCATGCTGGTTTTATGTTCAAGCCTACAAAGTACTTGAAGAATTCTAGACAGTTTCTAGCTCTATTGCCTGATTGACTGCTGATCTGGGGTTCTTTGATTTTAGAAAACTTCCTGAGATAATGCCTTAAATGGGGTTGGTTTTCAACAGACTTGTCTCCACCCATTGATGATTGGGGCCCACTGAAGTGTCGCAGGTTGAGTACAGTCAATACAAATTGAAAAGTGCAAGCTACTCTTGAAAATGTTCTCAGGATTAACTATAGGACAAAATACATGCAAAACGTTTTACTAAGTGCATATGTATCTAATCGCACATGGGTTTCTGGATGTACACAGATACATGTAAAATATTGGTTTCAGCATTTCACTAACTCCAAACTCCCTTTGTAGAGGGATAATCAATACATCCAAGAGCCTCATCCTGTTTTAGACAGCTACATTTCATTAGGTAGGTCTTCCCCCTGATCTCCACTGACTCTCATGGAGCCTAGATTCTCACAGCTCCAAAGCCTGAGCTCAGACACACACTCACCTATCATCAGATGAATCTCAATTTGTGTTTCTGACTCTGATTTAACATTTCTATAAGCTCTAAGATAAAAAGGTGTGCTTTTTCCTCTTGCAGAAGTTAGAATTTATGTTGTTTCCCAGGGTTAGGGTTCTCTGGTCCTAATGAAAAACATAGTTCAGCCTGCCCACCTTACCAGGGAAATCTTCATGCTGCCAGTTGTAGCTGGGTATGGATATGCTAGTCCTCATGTGTTTTCAGGTCTCACCCACCCAGTGTGCCTGGGTTCCATCCACACAGCAAACTTGTCCCTATTCCTCATTATCAAACAGGTTGATTTCACCCTTTTTTTTTTTTTTAGTTCTCCCTGCTTTTTCTAGTCCCCGTATGTATGTACATAATTCCCTGTATTAAACTGTGATATTCACTTATAAAACTTCAATGGCTGTTGAATACAGGTTTGTTGTTAATAATAGCTTAAGTTTTTTCACATGTTGACTTAATGAGTCAGTGTCAGAAAGCTCACATATCTCCTTGCTCCATCCTGTGCTTCTGACAGTCAGGGAACTCTGCCTCTTCATGGCATTATGAACACAGGCAGTGAACACTAAGAATCATTAACTGCATCCACACTCCAGAAATGTCTTTCACTCTGCTGGATCCCATTGCTCAGTTATAACCTCATCACTTATACTTTGCTGCTCATCATTGGAATCTTCTTATCAGATGTGGCATTTGCTCATTAAGGCTGAGATGTTATTCCCAGGATTCAGGCAAGGGTTAACAGCAGTAGTATGCATTCTCATTCTGTAAAAATGTTGTTCTGAAGCATGATTAGAATGATCATCTCCTGTTGGAAATTCACTTCTTGAAGAAATGAAAGACATTGTCAAATAAAAATTAAAACTTCCTAAGTTCCTAGTTAGGCTAACATGCCAGGCGTGCATTAAATCAATTAGAAATAAAGCCAAATAAATCAAACGATCTTGCTTTTATTACTTTTTTTGAACAGAGCACAAAGACTCACTTTTGCATTTGCTATGCTGCCTGAATATTCAGTGTACTCAAAACACTGAAATATCTGGTGACCTATTTCTGGAACTGAAGATAACATCCAAAGAAACATGAGCATGTTTTTTGTGTGTTGTCTTGAAATACCTTTTATAGATTTGCCAGTCATTATTGCTTCAAAATCACATTTGTTTACTTGTGGGACTGAACACTGTGCTGCATGGAGGAACTTTGACTTGTGTTGGACCACTGTAAAAATCAATATCAAAGCACTGGGTGTACTGCAGTAGCGAATGCTTATTAATGTACAGTTGAGGGGAGTAGTGAAAATGACCCATCTTAATGCTGTTGACAGCACATTTGTCTTGGTGTCTTATTGGTTTTAATTTGTCATCTGATAAATGTCCATTTATGTAATGGAGACTTAAGTGCTCATTAGTTTACATTTAGCTTTGTGTCTAGAGTCAGGTCAGGCTGATGAAACTGATGTTACATGAAAGCTATTAATAGTCACAAAAGGTTATTTCAACAAAAACAGCTGAAAGGAAATATTATATTTGTAACTGTACAAATAAATTCATCATTTGCATTGTAAACCCTTGACTGACTCTAATGTCAACAGAATAAATAGTCTTTGTTGGTGGTTTTGATGCATGTGGAATTGTCTAAGAACTTTTGTTTTGTGCAAGTTTATCAAATAAATTTTTAGAAATACGAAAATAAGTCTATAACCTTCATTACTGGTGAGTGAAGCAGGTGCTGTTGAACACATATAAAATTATTAATTCATGTGGTGTCACACAGTCTGTAGTTCAAAGCCACCTGTCTTTTGTCTCTCTCTCAGGCTTTTCTTGTGTTTGCTCAGTCTTACAGCGGAGTTATCAATGCTACTCATAATGAAGATGTTACAATAGAAGTCATTACTTCTAGGGCTTTCATCTGACACCATCCATATCTGATGAACAGCAATGAATGCACAAAAAATGGCATAATCCAAATTCATTGTGTAGACCTGGGTAGGATTTCCCCTCTGAAATTTGTGTAATTGTAAATATTTTACCATCTCTCCCAAAATATCTTAATGAAAAGCACACAGCTGCTCTCATGATGCTTTGGCATGGGGTGAGAATGTGTGTAAGGTCAAGTTATATACTGAACTGTAGCCAGGACTACAGAACAGAAACAGAGTCCAAATCAAGGTGCTCTTGAACCAGCCCTGCTAAGTATGTCTGGTCTACTCTCATCTATTAAAGTCACTGAATCCGTTAAGATCCAGTAAAATCTCTTTTCCAGTGTCTCCATCCTGTAAATTTTGGCTTGTTCCAGCTTGTACCAAGTTATTACTTTGCTGTATAAGTGAACTCTGACTTCTGCAGCTGAAGTTAGAATACCTTTAGTCTCAAATCCTTTTAAACACAGGAAGATAGGGGAGAGCTTAGTGTGTGATGCACAACATTACTGACACCTTAAAACAATACATGTTATGCTTTAAAACCAATCTTAGGTCAAGCTACACGCTGACTTCAAATCCATTCTGCAGCTGTGTTAATCATATTGAAAAAGCCAAGACACTTTTGTACAGCTTTGAAAGGTGAAAAATGAACAAAGAGGACAACGAACTGCAAGGGGAATAATTTTCCATATATTTTTGAAAAACAAAGCAAAGGGTTTCATCCAAATGACCACTTCAGTTACTACTATACAACTGAAGTCCTAACCTCAGCTTTCTCATCGATTGAACATGGTTGACCTCCTTCATAAAGTCCCTTGGTTTTCACTGATGAAAAACACAGTGTAATAGCTGCCTGGTGGTGTTTTATATCCCACAGGTCAGTGAGTGCATCTTGTGCCTTGTGTGACTAAGCCATACTTAATAAGTATCTGTATTAGCTTTCAAATCTAGCCCTTTGACATAATTTCTCTGTTCAGGAGCCTTTCCAGTAGAGCTCCAAGCAAAAGCAAAACCGAGGACATTATGCTTCCAGTGTCTCAACATGCCAAGTTTTCTGAAGTGTCACAAGTATTTTTTCTCAGATGGCTCCTGTATTTTCCAGACAAATATAGTTCTTCATTGCAGGAACTAATTGATGAAGAGCTGAGAAGCCTGGACTATCAGAATCAAAGAGGTTTCTTCCCTTAAAGAACTGTGCTAAGATAGTCTAAGGTGCAGCCACAATGTTTTGGGAAGGTCATAAAGTTCAGCTGTATGGACATGAGCCATGCAGTGCTACCTCTTTTCAGGCCATCTTGAATTACTAGCAGAGAATTCATGAGAGAGGCATCTGGGACAGGGGGAAATACCAGTAATCAATAACCATTCCTAATGTTTCACTGTTATGCAGAATTACTGTAATCTGGATTCCTAGTTTAAAATACAGGATGATGATTTATCTTTCACAAGGTATATCTCATGCTTTTCTTTCAGCTCTATATTCCTAGGGAACTCAATGGTCTTACTACATTTCACAAGGTTGATTTTGCTGTTTAAAGTTGTGCTTACTGGTTTTAAAAAACTTCAGTACATTTTTAATCACTCTCCTAAAACTGAAAATGGTGCAATTGAGAATAGTTTTAATTTTTATTACAGCCTTAAGCATCAATATTTAGCCAGTTCCTTCAGCCTGTTCATATCTGTTTGAAAAAAGAAATGTTCTTACTCCTGCTTTCAAGAGAGAGATGGAGAAGAAGAAAGGTTCACAAATTTTCAGAAGTCCAGAGAGTTGAGATTTGAAGACAAAACTTCTGGCTGTTTCCTAGAGCAATCCTCATCTCACACACACCCTGAGCTGAATCCTAAGCACACAATATTCCTAGGACAAGCAATCCATGCCCCCACCCCACACAGCTTATCAAGTTTCAATCCTTCAATAATGCTCACAATTTTGTGAGAAGTCAGGACTTTTTCAGAGAAAGTGGAGGGATCAGGTGAGGTTATTTTGTTTGCTGAAGTCAAAATGTGAAGCCAAACCTTTCCATGAACTATATCCCTTTCGACTTCTCTGTAGCCAAAGTATTTAGGATCAATTCTTTGTTATAAATTTCTCTCTGGTGGGTATATGATATCATAAATACAGCACATAATAAATGAGATTTTCATAATTTTAAGCTTGCATAGCTTACAATGAAATGCTGTCATATTTCTCTCTCAGCATCCTTATTTTGGTATCCTCATCAGTCTCAAAGCCTATAAAAATTTCATCTGGGTAATCTTGACCTGACAATAATTACATGAAAAACTAGTAAACAAAAAATGTACTATTTGGAAGCATCTTTTTTTTTCCCAATTTCAAAGATCTAGCAGTTAATAAACCTTACCCACTACACTAACTATGTGTTGGCAAAATAAATTTACCTTTGCCTCTCAAATTCTTCTGACAGATATCAAAAAGGAACTAAATACTTGTTATACAACCTGCAACATCAAATAATGCTTCTCCATAGCACAGTTTCCTATATCGTACAGCATATGAACTGGGCAGTTAGCTGGAAGTAAGTACTCATTATCATTTTCTATGAACTTGCAGACAGAGTGGTATCTCTCAAAACAAAACAAGTATTTTTAAGAAGCAGTTTATAATAAAGAAAATGTCTTTAATAAAGACAATGTTCTTAGAAAATAATTGCTCTCAGGATGAAAAAATCTCTGCATCAGGGCTAACAACAAAATCCAGATTATATACAAATTTCAGAGGATTTAATTAATATAATCAACCAAATAAAGCATTTGAGAGTAAGTGATATCCAGTACCTATGGGGCAGAAAGTGATAGCAAAGTATAAAGACTGTTAAAGAAACATATCAACTGCTACAACGTGGAAAACAGTCTTATATAAAATGGAGAGCTTGTAGGACAAAGGCAAGACTAGACAAAGAAAGCAATTATGTTCTTATCTACTGACAACTGCAAAAGGAGAAGTCAAGTGTAATATCATGTATTAAGAGGCAAAGAACCAAACATGAGGCCACAGCCATAATTTTTATTTCAGATGTGTAATTACATGTAGTCATATGACAATACAAAAAAAGAAACCTTTTTTTCTCCAGCTCTGTGATTAGTTCTTGTTAAACCATTGGCTTTCTTTGGGTTCAGTTCTGAACAGTAATAAAGTTTAATCAACACCTATGTTGCTTAGTTTTGCTCTGTAAAGTTTTGATGGATTGATTCAGCTTTACCCTTATTCATGCAACAAATCGAAGAAATATGGAAAACAAATAAAGTAAGAAAGACATGGTCAGTCTAGTGGGATAGAAGTTGCTTCATTTGGAACAAGAATTCCAGTGATCTTTTGAGTATTTTGGCTGGAGGTTGCATACCTAGTTATTATGAATTTAGTGAAGGCTTGTTACAGATTTTAACATTCTTTATTCTGTTTGTTGACTAAGAAGGTTCCAGCCATCATTGTCTGAGACCTATTTATCTTAAACTGGACTGATATAAGGTCAAAACAGCCCATTATTGGCGAGCTAGTAACAACATTTTGGTAATTGTGATACTTAGTAGTGGCTTATATATAATTTATTACAAACATTTTTACCTTCATACAGCAGATCAGGGTAAACTTTTCAAACCAAATAAGCATGGAAGAAACTGAAATACAGGGTTTTGCAGGGAGCTGGCATAGGGTGGTGACTGCAAATAGCATCATCAAGAAATAACAGAACAATTACAGCAGTTCAGAAAAAATTGTGGGTACAAGTAGCACCAGTAAGGATGGTTTCTTAATGCCACAGGATCACATTCCGAGTCACTGCTGAACATATAATGCCACTGCACAAAAACACCCCATGACACCAAGGGGTTTGGTGTTATGGGTTGGGGTTTTTATTTATTTGTGTAACTGTATTACATGAGGCCAGTGAGGAGGATGGAACCCCATAGTACTAGTCTCAGTAGAAACACAGAACAAAGAGACTGACCGGGTCAAGAGTTTACAATCTAAATATAGCTCTTGATTTGTAGAGGGCAGGATGAAAATTCTCTGTTCAGTCTGGCCAGCATTGGTTTAGCATGTGCATCACATTTTTTTCCATTCTGTTTTCCAAGACCAATCAGGAGGGATCAACTAAGAAGCGTAGTTCATGCAGAATAGACTTACTATTTTCATTTTCTTCTACATAAATAATGCAATGTTATTATGGAAAGGAATAGAAAAAGATTATCCTCTTTTTAGTTCCAGAGCCTGGATGAAGGTTGAAAAATATATTACTGTACTTCACAATGTTACACTTGCAGAAAGAATTTGAATATCAATAAGCAGAGAGATTTTAAAATGGATATTTACATATAATATCACTGTATGTTTACATTTAATATCATATTGGATTTAATTTTATTATGCTCAAGAAAGCAATTGGGTGAAGAATAAACACTGCATATCTCATTGATATGCAGAATCAATATGATAATCGAGTTGCTGATATAAACTCATAAGAAAAAGCTTCTGACATTTCATCTAGGATCCCTAATTTCATATTTACTATGTGGCGTGAAACGATATACTTCAGTGTTACTGTTTAATTAGGAAGATTACTTTTGTATCAATTTGTTGTGTTTTTTTAATTTCTTTTACCCACCTTTCAAATGATTCCAGACTAGTTCTGGCCTCTACCAAAAAGTCATGAAGATTTGTTTCTTTTAAAAACAGTTGAATCATGTAATCACAGAATATTAACAAACATAAGGTGAATATATGAAACAAAAGATCATCCTAAACCTATGCTATAATCCTTGTGAGAAGTATATTTGTCTTTATGAGTTAGAGTGGTTAGCATGTGTTTCCAACATCCTAAACAAGTGTAAGCTTGTGAAGGAAATTGAACAGGTACCTTGTGTTCTTAGCAAAAATTATAGTCAGGCATGATGACTATTGGGTATATGGTTGATGCATACTAGGGAAGTAATTTCTCTTCCTTATTTTCATTATTATTTGATTCATTTATTTAACAAGTGCCATCCAAATAAGCCTCCACACCTTTAATGGGTGGCATATGCTCACTAACAGGTTAGCTGTAATACCTACGTAGCTGCTCCTCAGAAAAAGCAAGCTATAATCCAATACACTTCCCTGAAGTTCACAACCAGCACCCATAGGGTGAATTTATTGCATGAACTCTCCAAGGGTGTAAGTATCATCCTTGGGCATCCAGAGCCAATGGCAGTAGTACAGGGAACATACCAGATCTGTGATTTTTGGGGCAGGACACTAGCATGGTGCAAGGCTGGAGTATAGTCTACTTTGGCTGGAGAGGTTTTATATCCCTAAAGGTCTGGGCACTGGTGGGACTATGAACTAAACGTTCTCATCTCTTTAGACCTGTAGTTAAATGTTATTAACAAATCATAGAATCACAGACTGGTTTGAGCTGGAAGGGACCTTAAAGCTCATCTAGTTCTAAGCCCCCTGCCATGGGCAGAGACACCTTCCACTAGACTAAGTAACAGTTTACTCCCCCCTGGATCATCCCTCATGACAATATCACACACAGGGCAGATGTGTTACCCCTGCAACAGACTAAGCAAATACGATAGTGACAAACTGTCTTTCACGCATGTCTTCAGTTATGTGAGAAATACATTTCTCTGAATTAAATAAGCTTATCCTTTTGCAAACTATTCTATAAAAAATTATGAGAGCCGACTGTCTCTAAACCTGATATATCATTAAAGCTTCTTCAACATTCCAGGTATTGCCACTAGTAATTTTGTGAGTTAGGATTGATTGGGTCTCTATTCAAGAATAAAAAAGGAGTGCTGTGCCAAGAATGTTGACGAGGAGCGATATGAATCCAGTCTTATCTCAGTGTTATTGCTCTTGCCAGTCACTATCTTGCTATTAAGATAAAGCAAGTTACCCCAACATGTAAGCTACTGATTGAAGGCTGGATAATGATTTCTGGACTTTTCACTGCAACTGCAATATTGGAGATAGTCTGGAATAAGATGGATTGGCAAATTGCAAATTTACATTTTAGGATGCGCACATAAAAAGCAATATAATGAATTTATATACCTGCTCATATATGTACTTCTCCCTGTCTTTCACTGGCATAAACAAATGGCATCTACTTTTCATAAATAGGTATACATAAATATGTCATCTCTGCTTGTTGATATGGCATTTTAGGTATGCAGAGATATTTAAACATAAAAAAGACATTATTTCTATTCTGAATGGTTCCTTTAGAGTGATATATATCTCCATATTTGGGAAACATAAGTGTAGCTTACATATTGCATATCTATAAGCACTGTGTGTATGTATGTGAAATTTATATGTGGACAATCCAGTCCTGTAAAAGGGTTCATGCTTTTAAGTGGCTTTTGGATCAATGCCAGTATATATTTCTTGTCTAGATACAGCAGAATTTAATACCTTTTTTCTTCTTGGCTGTCTGATAAGTTATGGTTACAAGAAGCAGGAGCTGTGCTGGGGGAAAAGAGGTTATGAGACTCCAGAAATGTATGTGCTCCAAAGAAGAATTAAACTAAGACTGCAAATATTTTTTAAGAGATAGAGGCAGACCTCATAAGACAGTAATAGGACATTCCAGTAAGGTGCTAAAAGCAAATTCCTCTTATACATAATTCAGATCAGGAATCTGCACCTCAGTATCCACATCTCAGATTCACTACATAACCACCAAGTTATTAACAGTTTGGAAGTGACATTTGCTTTTACTTCTTCTGTGAGAGCATATTTTCCATCAAAACTGACACCTGGTTCAAGAATTATATGTTTGTTCAGGAAAACTTTTTTTGGAAGGTCCTCAACCAACTCCGCAAGACAGCTTTTAGTTTCAAAACTGGTTGTGTCCCAGGTTCCTCTGGCTTCATCCTCCAAGCTATCTGGTGAAGCAAGGATATGCTCAGTGTCCTGTATGTCTTTATACAACATCTACATACCAGAGCATGGGCTGACTTAGGCTTTCAGGTGTTGTTAACATAATATTTTAAAACTTCAATCACTTGTTACTGCAGGGCTCCCTTTGTATTCGATAGCAATAAGCAGTTCAACAAAATAACTCATTTAAACTTCTTTATTGAGATCTCTTCTAGAGATACCTCTTTGGGAGGACAGGAACATGGGGAGCAGTCTTCCCTAATGCTGTTCTACAATTCTTGCAGGATTCTTAAGCAATCATAGTTATTTCTCCCAGTTTTTTCTCATTGTCTTAACCATGTATGTTTGGGGATATTTTTTAAACTTTACCACCAATCCAGTTATGAAGTCTCCACGTGGAGAGAAAGCTTGCATATAACCATCTTCAACATCAAGTGCATACTGAATTAAAGAACTAACAACAAATTTGTACTATTCATATCATACAATATTTGCTTCACACCACTCGATACAACTGACAAAACCAAAATCACAGATGTTTTTCCTCCTGCTGTACTATTCCAGGTAGAAACTGTTGCTCTTATTGTGTGGTAAACAGAATAGTTGCTATTATTTCTTTCTTCATTTTAGTATTTTCATGAGCTCAAAGCCCTGAATTCCATAAAAATTGAGGGGGTGGGGTTTTTTTAATGTGAGCTTATAGCTGTAAAATCAACACTGTTCTACTTTTTAGTCTTGGGCTAGGAAGTTGACAGGATTGTCCTTCAGACTTTGTCCAGTCTGCCTGCAATAGGCTTTATTATCAGTATCCACTTAAAACAGTGATAAAAAGCAAACATACTGTATGGTATGAAATCTGAAATAGCTAGTGGATTGCTGCCAACCTTGATCATTATGACAGCTTTTGGATTTATTTTATTAATTGATTGCATTAAAGGATTGTCTGATCTAAGTCTTTTCCAGTTTTTAATGAATGTTTAATGGATTTCAGGAAAATAATACTTTAATCTGCGCTGGCACAAATTATACAATTTGGTGTGAAATTCAGAAAAGGAAATTAAGACATTCTCTACCTACCATGTTTAGGTCTAAACCACGACAGTGTTTTATAAAGTCTTATGTAGGCTCTGTTTATGTTGTGTATATCATACTTATATAAGCTGGCATCCTCTAGAGACCTTGAAATCCCTTGTAGACTATAAGCAAGCAGTATTATCTCCATTTTTTATACTTGGAAATTTAAGCATAGAGGCTAATCTGAAGTTCTGTTTAGCATAAAAGCTTTTCATCCAGGGTTTTATATTAGCTGCTTCTCTCTAGTGTGTTGGTATTTCTAAAGAATAATACATATATTATACACTTGCAAGAATGAAATTTTCCTTCAATCTGTACATAGCAGATGAGGAATAAGAAAGAGAAGTGACTTTCCTAAAGCTGGGCAGATAATGTGTGGCACAATATACACCCTGCATCTTAGAAGTCTCCTTCTCATCTAGCGTGGAATACTGAAGTTATTCTTACCTTCCTGTTTTAACCAAGAACTTCCTATTCACTTGTTGAATGCTGACAGATGTCTTCAGATCTGAAGATCACTCTTGTTGTGAGGAGCTTGTTGTTTAAACAGACAGTGTGAAATGGACTGCCTAAACCCCCATTCCACATAAATTGGGACTAAGGCTTCAAAAAGCCTAAATCCCAGTTAATGATCCAGTTTACTTCATTTCCAGGGGATGCTACCAGTAAAAATACCCATATTAAATAGTCATCTCCTTACTCAGTACCTAACTTCAATTGCACAAATATGCTCAGAAATTCTTGCTATGCAGAGTTGGAAAACATCTCTTGCTGTAGTTTCTGCTTTAGTCAATTATGCACACTGCATATGGGCCCAGAGAAGCCCTAAGCTGGAAATGGACAGGACCACAATAGCATGACTGCTGCACAGCTTTGCACAACTAGGGCAAAGCTAGGTGGAAATCCCTTGCTTACCCATATTCAGCTGCCTTTCCTTGTAAACTCGGATTTCTGGTCCATTATTTGCACTTATGGACATGCAGTACTTCGTCTTCAAGATATTCTCACTCAGGACACTCCAAAACCTCACATTAGTCATTCAAAGATGAACTGAACTCTACATATCAGAAGGCATTGATCTCTCCCTATTAACCATACACATCGGGTACAAACTAAGGTGGATGTGTTTTCTCTTCTCCACTTCCTTTTCTCCCCAGGTTTATATTCTCAAAAGTTTAGTAAGACAATGTTAAAACTTGATGTTAATATCCTCCCAGTAACTACCCATCATGAGTCTCCCAGATGTCATGTTCCATCATCTGCTATTGGGTTTTTTTGGTTTGTCTGCTGACACTTTCTTAATTGAATGATCTGGAATAGCTACTTTTAAAGACAAGCCCTGGGTAGAAATATTGAAAGTGAGAATGCGGTTAAACATCCTCAGCCTAAGGGAGTTCAAACCCAAACCACAGACACCTTAATTTTTCAGGTTTGGACTATCCTAAGGAACAAAATATCAGAATGGGAAGTGATGAGAAAGCAAGGTCTTTTAAGCAGAGCAAGGAAATGCTAGTAAGAAAGGACAACAGAGACACAAGCAGCTCAGAATTTGAAGAGGAAGAGCCCAAATTTGAAGCTAGGAGAGACTCTGAAAAGGGGAAACTACCCTTTATCCAATCCAGATCTCATTGATGTTATTATTTTTTGCTGCTGAAGTCAGAAGCACAATACATCGATATTTCACAGTGCTGCTAATTTTCTGCTCAAGCTGCAGCCTTCTTTTTACAGATGTGCCATAACCTAACTTGTAAACTACTGATTATGAAACTATGCTAAATAACATGTTAATGCAAAATTTTGTCTGTCTGTACTGATTTTTATTAATCTGGCATACACATGTGCCTCTGCCAAATCATAAAATATGTCAGTTGTTTCACTGATTTACAGTATGAATTACAGACTGTCACAACTTAAATTACTTCAGGGTGTGCAACAGTGCTTGGACTCCTAGTTTCATCATTCAGGATTAGTTATTAAGACACTGAGATAATACTAAAATACCAGTCCTCCATATGTGGTGAGCAACTTCTATAGGGAAATATGTGGTGTAAATGAGGTAAAAACAGAGCAAAGGCTGTAAATCTTCTGGAATTTAGTATGCAGTTAGCAGCATGTAGATCCATGAATGTGATTAACAGTCTCCTGCAAGTAAGACAGCTCCTTTAGCTGTCAAGATTTTCACAAAGCAAAACCCAATTACACATAAACAGATCTTGAATCCTCCCTCTGGGCTTGTGTTTCTCTTAGCTATAGATTTTCATTCTTACTTTTTTTTTCCCCCAAAATGTAATATTTAATACATCTAAAGGTTGTCATTTTATTGAGGAATTCAGACAGCGTAATCCCCTGGGTAGCTTTCTTTGATCATATGTGGTACATTTTAAATTGAATATATTGACAGCATATTATAACATGCTTTGTCTTGTAAATTAATTTTCCGTTAGTTTTTAATGTATGTCAAATATGAATTGCAATCGGTTCTTGGCTTTGTGTTTTAATATCATGACCACTTCTTTCATGAAAGGGCAAAAACCTTCTGTAAATGGCTTTGGGCTACTTTCAAGTAAAGCACGTCATTCCATCTCAAAGGGTGCAGCGAAGGTCACTGGGACAAGGTTCATGTGCTTTAACTTAGGCATCTAAATATTGCTTCTCTAAATCTGAGCTACGTAATTCCCTGCATAGACTACAAAAAGAAATTATTACTTCTTAAGAGTTATTAATTTTCTCAAAACAGCCAATTTTGCTAGGCCAAGTGAATTTATCACTGAAGGTGCCTATTTCTCTCTAGTGACTCCAGAAAGAGCCTGTATTGTCCAGCTTAGACCTCAACACATTTTTAGATAATTTTTAGATAAGATAGGATTAAGTTGTTTAAAATAGATGTCCAGGGTCATTTGAGATGCATTCTGGTATCCAAGGCATGCATATGGTGTGACAGATATGATGCAGGGCCTACAGGAGGCTCAAAATCTTGTAAACTAGCAACTAGAGACCAGGCAAAATAATCACCAATGAATATTAAATTGTCTATTTGAGATAGCTGAATTCTATCCCTGATTTTATGTGACATATATTCCACCCCAAGTTACTTCAGTAAATGGGGAGGGAATAAAGGATTATCTTTGCTTCCCTAGAGTTCTGGTTTAAGGTTAGGCAACTCACATTCAGTAGGTTTGAGACTGAGAAGTTGGAATTTGGATGTTGACAAATAGTTGTGCATCTAGATGCCAATATATAGTTGTGTATCTGTGAGCTGAGTACCTGAGCTCTCATGACCACCAGTTGCCCATATTTATGTATCTTCTACAAACTGTGCTGCTGAAGCATGTATCTTATCTTAGGCATTCACATACATTATTGGTGGCTATGATACAGGACTCACAAGTGACCCATGCCCGCCTGGACTTGTAGCTGAAGTACAGATGAGGCACCAGTGGCATCTCCAGTAACCTCAGTGCCAACATGTGGGCAAATAGATCAAGCCTCTTTGATACAACTGTTCGTGTCTAGACATCCACAGAGTAGATCCCACAAGAAACACTTGTGATTCATCAGATGAGTAACATCTTAGGTAAGTGATTTTCTTAGATCTCCATTAACTGTCATGTAGGGTCTGGTAACTGGTGCACATGTAAGAGGGATAGAACAACTCAGGGATCCTCTTTTTGACTGGCTGTGACCATGACACTTCCATTGAAAGCTGTGGGACTAATCTGACTGTCTTTAAAAAGTTTGATAAATGGGGCAACATCATGTCCCCTGAAACAATGTTTTGTCTGTAAAATGCCTCCAAAAAATTACTCATCTCCACAGCACCAAAAAAAAAACCTAGTTAAATACTGGCAGCAACTTTAAAGGAATTATCTGTTTAGCTGCTCAAATGAACAGATTTAAAAGTAACTTAAAATCACAGTCTCTGTTTGCACAAGTACTTATGCGGAGTCTGGAAAGGCCTTTAATCTAGCAGACAGAGGCAGGATAAGGTCTAATAATTGCATGCTGAAATCAAAAAAGTTCAAGATAGAATTAAAAGGAACTAATTTTTTAACTGTATAATGAGCTAACTTACTGGGGCAAATTGCTAAGTGTCACTGTAGTCCTTAAATCAAGATCAGATATGCGTATAAAACATACATCTTAGTTTAACAACATATAGCTGGGCTTGAGGCAGAAATCCATGGATGAAATACGGCCTGTGTTACACAGGAACTCAGACTAGACAGAGGTCAAACTGGTTAATCATGATGGTCCTCTATGGCTTTGAAATCCACAAGCCTATTAATTTCAAGCAATAGGCAAGATATGTTCATGTGAAACTTAATTTCCTTAGGGTCTTTAACCCCACCTTCTCCCTGAATACTTGTTTCTGCCCCTATGTGGGGCTCAAATCTGCTGCTACCTTGTGAGATACTGCAGTACTTCAACAACCAGTTTAACTTACCTCTCGCTTCAGTGACAGGATTTACATTTAGCTGAAATAGTAGCTAAGAGGATGACTGTACTCTTTCATATTTGCTTGTCCTAATATTTCATAGCATCTGAGTTTCCATATTTAGTGAGATATCTTCTGTTTTAGTCCAGCTGCTACTACAGCAACATCTCAGAAAGGAATCACCTTTCAGATCATCGACAGGGTTCTGTTTCTGGAGGTTTAGGTAACCACATAATGTTTCCTTAGACAGCTCTGGAAATGTATAACTCCCCCTCCCTCACCTTACAGAGAATTGTTATATTTATGGGACAAAAAGAATACAAAGACTCAACTAATCACACAAGAATTACACATTAATTCAGATGCCCTTTAAAACACAAGTGGCTAGGCATCTTCTCACTAGTTGCTTTTCTGTCCAAAAGAGTAAATTAAAAACAGGAGCATCCTAGTGCCAGTGATCTAGTGCACACCTGGAAAATCATATTAAAAAGCATCTGGAACACACTGAGCTTTTCTAGTCCTTGAGTTCTAAAGAAACCCATTAGCAATCGACTTCAACAGTGGCTTGTGATGTAAAGGATGGAGAAAACCTGGGCGGTGATCTATATGTCTACTTTAATGAGAACTCTACCTTGGGAAAAAGAGAATTATGTGGAAAATACAGAGACACTGCCATCACCAATGTAAAAAAAACTTAGCAGCATATCAGCTGGGATAAGTTGCACTCAGAAAGACCAAAATCATCAAATGTTGCTGCTGTCAGGCACCCTACAGTCTGGTCCATTTCTGTATGTGTAGTATTTTCTGTCAACATCAGTAAACTGCATTTGGGAGTGTGGTGAGTGCATTGTGAAATCACTATGCATCATATTCGTGGTTTTGGATACAGTACTTTTGAATTCCGTGACTCTTTTGCTGCAAAATACTCAAGAATGACACTTACCTGTAATGGAAATGGGAAAGCAAAGAGAAGTCTTTTTCTCTGCATGCCTTTGTTCCTAAAAACATGTATGTGCAGGAGTTGGAGGTCCATTTGTAACTGTAACCACTTCTTACTTTCTTGTGAGAACAGGGATGCAGAGACAACACTTTATTTCCTGCTAATATCAGTGGTCATTTTAAGCATGTAAGAATGTGGCACTTTGCTTTTCACTGTGAAACAGGACTAGACTGGGAAGGAAGCAATTACAATAACTTCGTTTTTAATATTTGATTTCTTACAAATCACAAAGCCTCCAAAAATAAAACCCTCAACCCCTACGTCTTTACTTTTTTTCTGCAATTTCTGCCAGAAATGTTTATTTTTGTGTCTCACAGGATTCGATCCACAATTTTCCTACTGGGTTCAGGACAATTAGTAACATGTAGAAATAGGCAGTGTTGAGGACTTTTGAGGCTAGCAAGATGCTAAACCTTTATTTGCACATCTCAGCTTCCTTCTGTTACGCAACAATTCAGTTCTCTTTGATTGGGTGAGAATGTGCATGTGAACATGGTGGTTGTTCATGCAGAGATTAATGTGTTCATGTGCAGGAGATTTAAAGTTAGATGTTAGATTTATCTGTTTCAGAACCACCTTTGCTGACTGCTGTCTTTATGTTCTGTTGTTCATTGGATTTTTCCTCATTATAAAGGAACATTGTTTATAAACTACAAGCAGATCACAGACAAGTGGCATTTAGCATATAGTATTTTCACATTAGTTCCTTTGAAGTAAATATACAAGAATATCATGGGAGAACAGATAGATGTATTTAACCATTCCTTTTGCAATTGTACCCATGCATAACTTACCACCTTATGTCAAGGATTGCAAAGAAGAGTTGGTAACTTAGTGTTCAATCTCTCTTAGGGATCAAAAAGAATTAGACTCCAAAATCCCCACGGCACAGATGAAAATTTCAGTTCTAACATACACATTTGTAACCTCACATCTACCAGAGTGTTCAAGCCAGGATGCATACAGGTGTTTCGAGACATAAGTTCCATGGAAATCAATGACAACTAGCTGCCTACATGCCTTGGGCTGTATGAAAGTATAACTTTCAGCTTGTTGGGTTCTCATTGTCCTTGGTAAGACTTTATTTTTGTCCTTATAGCTGGACAAATTCCTTGTCTTAGATCAGTATTCTCTCTGCCTATTGTTTTTAATTGCTTTTGAATTATTCCCTGCCAGTTATCACTACCCCTAATTCAAATATGGGTTGAAAAATATTTATAAAGAACTCCATCCATCATCAGAAAGACAGTTTCTAAAGGTAAGTCCACATGGTTTCCTGTGATACAGAACTAATAACTGGCTTTTCAACCTGCAATAAATATTCCTTTCCCTGTCCTCTTCTGATTGCTCCATAATTAACACTAGGGAGACACAGATTTAACTATCTGACAGATATTTATTTAAAATACCTTCTGCTGCATATATTAACATTTCTTTATCTACTTTTTTAAAGCAGCTTTGAGTTCAGCAATAAAATCAGATCCAGAGTTTGGTTATGTTAATAGCCTTTCATGGCAGTGGTGTAGATCAATTTGGAAAAAGCAGTGAATCAGTCATCTGCAATATAATTGTATGTGTTTACACTCTAGAAATGTTTTTAGCATAAAAACACAATAGAAACATATGACTCACATCAATATCACTTAAGATGGATAAATTGTGAAAGGAAGTTTGGCAAAAAGAAAGATTTAATGCTTTTCCCATACATGTACTGATGGCATATATTTATGCATTATAACTAAGTCTTTCTCCTGAGCTTCTGTAGAAAGGTAGAACTGCAAATAACTGCTACCTATCCAACCCCCTGGTTAGTGAATACACTTGTGCCACTTAAAAAGAAGGCCTAAGTGCCAATCTGTGAGGTTACTTTTATTGCTAGCTCTGGATGTCTATTGTATCTGTCTACTGAAAGCCCAGAAAGCAGCTGATAGAATAGGATTTCTCCTTTTCCCTTCCCTTCTCTCCCTTTCTTTTTCCTTCCCATCCCTTCTGGTTGCAAGTAGAGCATGAACTTCATCCCTGAGATATTGGAAGCCGGCTAGGGGACACCACCACAACACTGCTGTTAATGTCAATGTCTTTGCAGCAACATGCAAGCAGCTCTGACCACTTCAAGGTGTGGCTGGCTGAGCAATCTGGGGTGCAGAAACCCCACAGGGACAGCCACTGAGGTTGCTCCTGAGCAGTAAATGGTATTAGGACAATGCCCGTATTCTTTATGTCATATTTGCAACATGGTAAATCTGCTTAGTGTGGCTGTAGGCAAAATCACTTTTGAACATAGATGAAACAGATGATAGATATAATCCAGGTTATGATCTGTGAGGATGCACAAAGCCCAGTCCTGTTGATCCCAGTTATTTTGCCACTATCTATCTATAGTATAGTTCACTGGAAACTTAGCAATGGGTTTTATCTGTCCTTTGTGACAAAATCTTCCTCAACAAATGAGTCAGAAAGATGTCACGGGTTAAATATTTCTTTTGCCAGAAAAGTCTTTGTGTACATTCTTTGTACATATATACATAAAGATGCATCTAGAACAGAAGAATCTATTATAGACATGTTCTAATGCTATTGTCATCACAACAGTACTTGGGCACTTTCGTATTAAGCTTTAAGGTCCAAGATTAAGGTCTAATTTACAGCTCAACTTTTCCCAGGGAAGAATGAAGTGTGAAATACTTCACTGTTTTGAAAGGGTTTTATTTTGTTTGGGGTTTATTTTCAACATATATGCTGAGGTCTGACAAGATGAACACTGTTTTCAAAAACAGCAAAGTTGCAGATGGAGGAAATTATTTGTTTATGGTATTGTCTATCAAAGAAATGTCACAGATAGATGGGTTTTACTCAAATATTAGAGTTTGCAACCAGTTCTCTGTTTTAGCTGGGTAGTAAGTATATACTTAGGCAGCAAGACAGCTTGCTGTTGGCTACATATATCGTGTTCAAAAGTACAGAGGAAGCCTAACAAAGCCACTTGTAATTTGCACTCACTAAATTGGACACAGATCCACCTTTTTTTCTAACAGAAGCCTAGAATAACAAATGTTTTGGGAAAAATGCCTGGTTTTGGTTGAACGTTTCTTCTCATTGGCTATCTGCCACCACAAACACAGAGGGGATATAATAACAGTCATTTGGAGTTCCGTAAACCTTGTCATCTGAGGACCTCAGAATGCTTTCCAAGTGTTAATTAAATCCTCACAACATCCATGTAACCATGCGTAGCAGATTTCAGGTTGTTAGGCTCTCTCTGTGACCACAGCAGCTCACTAACTCTGTTGTTCTTGGGACACTTCAGACCCTTTCACACCAGAGACACAAACTGCATCTCAGTTGCTGCACTGCCACCCAAACACCGGCACTGTGGTTTCCACCTAACTCTTTCGAGGCAAAATTAGGTGAATTTTCCAGAGAAACTGAATGCCAGGACTTTAACTACAGTGGAGCTTTAAGACACCTTAACCTGGTTTGGGGGGATAATACTTTATTAGAAGCTTCAGAGATAACAGCTTAAAAAAACCACTCAGGTCAGTACAGAAAGAAATCATTCCTTAGTTCTGAAAAAGCACACAATGCCTCCCCATGTTGCTGACTCCAAGCAATAAAAAATCATGAGTTCACTCCAAAAAGTTCTTTTAATAGTCTTTTTGTCTTCAGGCTTTTTGTTCCCTGCCCAGTTCTCGAGACATTAGAGTTTTAAAGTTCTTTGAGGTAGGAAAGATTTTTCCCACAACCATAAAGAAATGAAAACAGATATTCTTTTCAAGTCACATGAGTCATTAAGCTAGGAAAGAATCAAATATTGCAAGATCTGGTATAACTCGATGAGAGTTAGCAGTGCTGTTTGTTTACCTCTTTAACACAGCATTATTTTCTCTTAATAGTCAGCTCTGAAAAGACACTCAATCTCAAACTCTGTGCAGAAAGAGCTCTATCTCTCTTACTGCACTGTAATGGGTACCTTGCAATGTGTCTCAGAATATATTTAGCATGATGATCTCAAACAAAATTCCATCTGAATGCTGTTTTCATTTTCTCCCCTCCTATGCATATTTGTTTAATCTACTGAGTGCATGTAAATAAATCCAGCACTAAGCTCTATAGAGAGGCAAGAGTGAGGATGTGCTACAGCACACACAAAGCTTTGCCTTGTTATCTCCTGTCCATGCAGTTTTCGTTCTCAGTTCTGATCATCCTGAATTCAGATCCCAGTAAGTCACCTATGGAGACAAGTAACATATGCAGATAGCAGTAAATATTCTCCAGGCAGCCTTCTAGAATCATTTCTTTACATTGAAATATCAATGTACAGTGCTTTATGTCACTAACAGTGCACTCTGGAAGGCCATTAACTCCTGTCTACCTTGTGATCACAGAGGAAACTGCACAATGCTCTTGGTGACTACTGCATAGTACAGATACACAAGAGGTAGCTTTAAAATGGATTGTTTGGATGCTGTAACAGTCCCACTGTGGTAGCCCGGAGCTCATTACCCTGCCAAGAGACCTCTTCAGGCCATATTGAACATGCAAATCGTAGTGATATTTCTTCTGTGTTCAGCAGAAATCTGTGTAAACTAAACGTGGTCTGAAATGGTTAGCTAGTCCTCTTTATAGCTCCAGACATACCAAATAACAAATTAGATTTGAGAAATTACTTCCTCTGACATTGTTATGATGAATATACTTCTACAGTGCTACATACAGCACCTTTCTTAGTTTATAATTAGTCAGAAAGCATGAAAAAATGTACTGTCTAGAAGCAAGGATTACTTTTTTTTTGTATTCTCTTGGTGATTGGCCATGAAAGTCATGAAAGCCTCATAGGATAACAAAATACAATACCAAATGTCTTGATTTGTTTCTAATGGTTAATACAATTTTCAATTCATGACATGCTGTATTTTTGATTATGTCAAGGCCTTCCAAACTGTCTTAGATAAACTCCCAGAAGATTTTACTTAGGAATTTTTTTCCCAGGGAGGTTTTATTTAGAATGAGATGTAAACAGCACTCCTGTTCCATACATGTTACACTACATCTAACACAACATTTGAGAGTCTTCCAGCCCCATATGCAATAATATCACTAATTCTTTTTGTATTTTTTGTGTTCAGCCTCCCTTTGAATTAAAGGTATGTGAAGTAGAATGCTTTGCAGTGGGCATGTACAGATACATGATATATTCGTTAGAGAAAGCAAGTTCAAAGAAGCATACACTGCATGTGGAATGGTTTTTGCTTCCATGTGATTGTGACTTAGATATCAGACAGTAACTGAAGCTCCCCCTACTTCATATAGCTACCAGATCTAGCTTTTAAGACTTACTACCTCCTTGGTAAACGCAGTCTTTCTTTTAGTATATTATTTGATGATCATTATTTTTCCTTCTACAAAAACTAAGCAGCTCCTAATTTATTCTCCTAAAGCAGCCCTGGATGTGCTTTTCATCATTCTTTTCCCTATCCAGCTTATGACAGGCCAAATGGTAAATCCAGTTGTTCCCTGCCATCCTGCAGCGCTGTGACCTCACCTTTCCTGCTTCTGTTTCTCCTCCTGAACAGCCTTAAAGAGCTCCAAGACCCAGCTGCTGAAGACAACACCTACAATATTTCACACATCATTATTCTCTAGGAACTATTTAATGCAAACACACTCATCTAGGTACTTACAAATGTCAACGTAAATTCACCAAGCAGAAATTGTGTCAAAACAATCTAGATGCCACCCACTGGAATGGGAAGGTTTGGGGACAGAGGGGAAGCAGTTGAAAGCAGATCATTTCACTTTTCAATACAGTTTTTGACAATGGCTTATGTGATGTTCTCACAAGGAAATTAGGGGAGGGGAGACGCAAAATCATTTTAAGTAAAAGTCATCAACAGTAGCTTGTAATCAAATGGAAGAGAGATATCAAGCAGAATTTCCAGGGAGTTCATCTCTGCTTTAAAATGTATTGAAAGTTACCATTAAAACCTCAGAGAGGGAGTAAAGACTGATAACTAAAACTGTAGATGACACAAGTCCCAGAAGGACAGAAACCACTCTGAAGGAAAATATCATACCCATAAAAATCTCAGTTCTTTGGCTGGTTTTAGATCTTCTGAAAAGATCCCAAAGGATAGTGATGGTAATGTCTATATTTATTAGGGTTTATTTAACCTAAAGCCAAGAATTCTAAAGGGGATATTAGAAGTGTTAAAGATATGAAAGGCTATTAGAAGTAGAAGGTGATGCAAAGGACAGAGCAAGGTATCACAGGCTTATGCTATGGAAAAAGGAAAAGTTCAGATCAGACATTAGCAGTTTCTAACAATGAAGACAGTAAAGTCCTGGAATAAATTGAGAAGGAAGTGGGTAAAGTCCCCACCAGATTAGATTAGTACCTACTAGAATGATGTAAGCTGAACCTGGTCCCAGTTCAGACAAAAGACATTTCCCATCCATTTTACATTTCACTGTTTCCAGTACCATCAAATTGGAGTACCTACAAAACTGGTACTGCATTTGTCTTCATGGTAAGACCATTAGGTAGGAAAATAAATATAGTTGTTTAATTTTTGGAATGAAATTAATGAAAAGAAATGAAATATGCCTTTAGCAAAGGCACAAAGAAGATGCTAAGGCAAAGATCCAAAGGTTACCAAGGAATCTCATGCCCATTGATGTGCTGGTGATCCCCTGTAAGTCTAGATCAGTTCTAGGAACTTACTAAAGTCTCTTCTGTTCATTATAGCATCTGACCTGCATCATTGTCATTTGTTACATTTCAGGTACTAATAGAAAAAAGAATAAAATAGAATTCCTCTTCTTCTAACCTATCACAAAGTGCTAAACACAGTGTATGAAAAAATGGATCTATTAAATACAGTCTATAAATCAATATATAGGTCTTTTGGCAACTTTACAGTGTATTTTAACTTTGATCATAATTTAAAAGGTGGCACTTACCCATATTGTGACTGCTCTCCTTTCAAAGTCTTGTTGCTTGTGAAAAGTAGGGTAAGATGTCTTTGAAGCTAACAGCCATCAAGATATTACATTAATGCTATACTGACTCAGCCCTTCATCCTTCCAAAGTGTATAAATTGAGTTGCATGGAGGCAGATATGTGATGATACCTTTCAAAGGAGGTATTTGTGTGCTCTTTATTATCACTTCTACTCCATGTGTCCCAGAAAAACATCATTGTAGGACATAGTAATTAAAGCATAGAAATGCGTAACTTGGGAGAGCAGATTGATGTTTGTTGACCTTGGACATGTAATTTCCCCTTCCTGTGCCTCAGTTTCTGCTTTTATAAATTGAAATAATAGTACTTTGAAAACTATATTGTCTGCACATGAAAAGCATTGCCTAAGAGACAGCTATTGCTACTATCTTCATCAGTGTTTTATTTGGGCAAAATATTTTCCACCCTTAACTGTCAAGAGCTTTCAGCTTAAAACAGGAAACAGAAAGCTTCATCCTCATTCTAGAAAAACAGAGATACACAAATCAAATGCACTTCCTTAGGTCACAGTGGAAATTTGTAGCTAAATAAGAGAACCAATTTGCCAGTCAGTGCCTTAAGCATAGGCTTTTTCAGGTGTTCTCCCTAGACATTAAAGATTTAGTGAGAGTTTTCATGTGAGAGTGGATATGTGCCAATATCCATGGCTAGAATTTTTTCCTCCCTCTCAAGTTATGCAGAAAACTGTTTGCTGATACTTTGCTGGCCTGGCTGACACCCCAGAGGTGACCATATAGCTGTAAATCTGCACAGACTATAAATAATATAGATCTTTTCATCGTAGGAAACAGCAATCAAAATCTTACACAGTTTTCCAGCCATTTATGTGAATGGAAGGTGCAGCAGAAGGAAACTCAGTACTTGCTGCAAGGTGCCAGGGGTTTGGAAAAGTGCCAGGGACAAAGAATGCCCATTCAGAGGTCAGTGGACTGGGACATAAATCCTCCCTGTCTGCAGAACAGTTTCCTTTCATTGTCACTCTCTGCACAGAGACCAATGGGCAAATCTGGTGTAATGTAGTAATTATGCATTTAACTGTTGTTACCATGTTACACAGCAGGCAATTCCTTCCCTCTTGGTTACTCTTTCTTTCCACCATCACTTCCCTTCTACCTCTCTTGTTTCTGAATTTCTTTTCCTCTACATTTTGTTCCCTGGTGCTATTCTCCCTTTGCAGTTTAGTGGGATTCGTTATTACTGCCAAACCCCATTCCATTCACCAAAATTATTAATATCTAAATAATACAATTGTGTCTGATGTATCAATATAACTCCTTCATTTCCACAGGTTAAGCAAAGATTGTGGTGCTCAGACTTCTGATTCACTGTTTCAGGCTGTCGATCTATCAGAAGTGCAACAGACTAAATATCATATATGTGCTTTGCATGGAAGGCTACCTTTCTCTTTTAATTGTTAGGTCTTGGAGGCCATATAAACATAATATGCCACTGGATCTAGGCCAGTGGCTTCAGGTAGTATCACCTGTGCTCACAAACATTTTATGAATGTTCTTACTCGAAGAATTAAATACTGAATAACTTTTCCTGTGCACCTAGTGTACCTAATCCATCAAAGGTTTTCTGTCCCAGCCTCCATAGCAATAAAGTTCCATGTACCCAGCATATCTATTTCTACCCTCCAAGAATCAATGTCAAGATATTACACCAGCGGCTTCCTGGGCTACCTTAGTCACTGCCCAGGTCTGGGCTCCCTAGTACAAGACAGATATGGACATATTTGAGTGAATCCACCAACAGGCCATGAAGGTTGTTAAGGAACTGAACAACTCTTGTACAAAGAGAGGATGCAAGAGCTGGGGCTGCTCAGCCTGGAGAAGAGAAGGCTTAAGGATATCTATTATTGTATATAAATACCTGCTGGCAGGCAGTAAAGGGGACCAGATTCTTCTCAGTCGTACCCAGTGACAGGACAAGAGCCAATGGGCATGAACAGAAATACAGAAAAATCTGTTTAAATGTAAGAAAAAAGGTACAAAGGTTTTTTACTGTGAGGGTGACTGAGTTCTGTAACAGGCTGCCCAAAGATATCTTCAGCCTTGGAGATATTAAAAACCCAAATGCACACAGCCCTGGGCAACCAACCTGCCGTAGGTCACCATGCTTCAAACAGGAAAGTTGGACAAGAGAGTCTCCAGAGGTCCTTTCCAACCTTGACTATCCCTGGATCATATGTTTTTGCAAAATAAAATATTTTAGTGTGGGAAAAAACTGATTTAATTTAACCACAGTACCTTACCATAGCACACAGGAGTAAAGAGGGAATAAAGACTTGCAAGTTCTGAACAACATAAGGAAATAATACCATTGGAACAGTGGTCTGAAGGGTACATCAGAGCAACTGAGTTCAGCCCCCTGCTTTTACAGGTCATCATAACAGATAATACCTAGTCTAAACTTCTTTATTATAAAGGGCGTCCAGGAACACCTGGGAAGAGCAGATATTTCCAAACTGAGAAAAAGAACCCAGTGGGGACACTTGCAGAGATTGGCCACATTCCCCACACTCCAAAATACCCCTGAAGGAGAATGACCTGCCTTGTGTTACGTGGCTGGAATGTGGGGGAAAGGTGAAAGCTATGTGTGAGTCTGAGTCTGTATTATCAATATCATATAAAATAAAGGAAGCTGGAGAGCTGAGAAAAGGGGGTCTAGGTGCAATACCCTAAGTTTTGGGGGGACTAGTTTGCAGTTTAGCTGATGACGTGTGTATTGTCATTTTACTGTTAAATGCTGTGTGGACTTCCAGTATAAACGTAAGTAATATCCTTTAGGCCCATTTAAACAGAAAAATCTTGTTTTCACACACTTACAAAAACAACAGGAAGGAGTAAAGAGTGTTTACGGGCTCTTAATAACACAGTGTTGCAATTTAGGCTTCCTTTACAAAGTAGTGCCCAGTGTCTACTACCTCATGATAAATAGAAGCTGTATCACATGACACTTCTGAACAATGGGTGAAATGGATATTAGAAAAATCTCATTTATCTTCTGCTTTATTTCTTGATAGAGGTCCTTGTCACCATGGTTATTATGTGACTAGCCCTAGAAAGGCCACCTCATTAGTTTTCTTTATCAAGATAGCAAGGTCTCCTTTAAAGGGACAGCACTTAGATTGTAGATTGAAATAGAAAACAGACTTCACTGTGTGAATGTGTTTCTACCTCTGTTTTCACTGTTTAAATATGCAGGTTATTTCCACAGCTGTCAACCAGATGAAATTAACACTCTTGTGATGAGGAAGGTATCCCGGGAACAGAAATGTAAAAATGGAATTTGATGAGCAGATTGCTTGTATTTGCCTCATGCATTTCCTTAACGCATGTGGCATTTCTTTAATAAAAAAAACACACACCAAGGGGGAAAAAAAATGAAAGCAACTTTCTGTAAATTCTGTAAATCTATTTTCCCGTTTGTCTCTTCCACTCACAAATACATCTTCCTCTTGTCTGACAACCACTTTGAAAATTCTCCTCTATTGCCACCAAAGCAACCATGTGAGTGTCAACAAATCAGTAATGATTTAGAATATGTCAAAGGAAATTCAACATTTTTGTCTTTTCAAAAATCTTAATGACAGGTAGATAGAATTGGACAACACCATCTCTATTGGCTTTATTTGAGTTTTGATGGATATTTTTCACAGAATGAAAGAGTTTGCTTCCTTTCTGCAGCAAGCAAGGCAGGGGAAGAATAGCTGCAAAATCTGATAGTGCCAAATAGTTGCATTAGCCACGTTTAGCTTTCCACATAATTAAGAATGTTTTGGACTTGATTATATAGCAGATCAATGATTACAAAATAATAATGCTTTTTTCTTTGTTCTGAATTATGATATAATAGTAATTAACTCTCAGAATACATTGCTATCTTTAAATAGGTGATTAAAAGTTCCCTTTCATTTGATAACTCGCTAGAGAAGAGCCTTAGAGGTAAAAGGACATTGAATGGGTCTGACAATACTATTAGCTTACTGTATAAATCACAGTGACTTACTTCACTGCATTTTAAATTAAGATAAAATATTAAAATCGAAAAAAAAAAGAAAAAAGCATTAATACAACATTAAAGTCAGGAATTTAAAAGCACAAGATCAGGAAGTGAAAAAGCTCTGTTAGTAGTAATCCATAGCAGGTGTGTGTTTTCAATGAGTAACCTGAGTGATAAATGCTGTACCTGATTACATTGAAAATATCCTAAAAATAAAGGGGCAGCTGCATTTGCTAGGAATATGTTAGGTGCATAGAGTTTAAAATTCTTATTTCTGTTGTATTTATGGGTTTGAGTTTGAAAGAATAGAAATGGCAGTGTGAGTTTTTCCTTGAAATTGTTGCATGCCATACTGCAATCCTTCTGGGAGTAGTTTCTCCGTGTGTCATGTCCACTAAAGAAATGGAGCTGTCATGTTCCAGAGGCTCAGTATGAAAGTACCATCAAGAAAGTACAGGAACAGCTTGTACTTCAAAGAATTTGCAAGTTCAGTGTTATAGTTAACAGATGCAGAAAGAGTTCAGAGAAAGAAGATAAAATAGATCACCATGGTGGATGGAAAGTCGTTGACTCTATGAGTCTGTCCTGCTTTGAATGAAACACCCCTTAGGCAAGGTTGCTGCAGACTCATTGATTAAACCACCAGTGCAGCGTTCCTTGTTGAGTTGCTTATGTCTGAAGTGAGCTTGTGCTCCTTTAATGCCAGTTTTGTTACTCCCCTGCTATCAGTGATTTTCTTTCTGGAATTTCCTCAGCACTTAAGAAATAAAGGACACTGAGAAGAATGGAAAATGAAGGTTCCCTAGCACTTGCTTTCTCAGTTTGTTCCTACCTTTCTAATCATGCAGATGTTTTCTCTAGGAGCTCTTTTTATTTTAGGGTCCTTGAAAGCCACATTCCACTGGAGCACAATCATCCTACTCTTAAATAAGTATTGTGCCAGAAAAAATTCTGTCACATCACTAATACACATCACATTGGTTACTACATTGGGTAGGTCTGCATGCCATTAGTAACACACATATGAGCTGAAGAAATCAAAGCAGCACCTGAACTTACAATCATTTTTTATTGCTAATGGGAATAGTCTGTCAGGACTCTGAACACTAGTGCTCAGGCCAAAGCAGAAAAAGATGAGAGCTAGTGCAAAACTGTAGGTGCTTAGTCAAAATGGACAAAGTGGGGGGAAATGCTGGGGAAATGGAGTACAGATGTGGAAAGATAAAGGGAATAGCCTAAAAAGCACAGAGTGCAGCTAGATGATGACAAAGCTGGGAGAAGAATCAGCTCCACAGACTCCCAATTGAGGGCATAATTTAGCAGGTTTGGTGGGTGGCCATCCTGGGAACTAATCCAATTTGTTGATCTTTCACAAGCCAGTCTAGAATGAGAAGGAAAAAAAAAAAAAAAAAAAAGAAAAAAGAAATTCTGGGTTTAAAAGCCACTAGTTTTAAATAATAGTCCTTTTGTGGGGGGGAGTATTTTAAATGTCATTGCCACCCACTATTGCATACAGTGATCATCCCCCTGGTCTGAACAACCAACACACAGATAGACCAGCCAGTATAAATACCATAGATACTCGTTACATAACAAATCTTTATCTATTTACCTTTCAGAACATTAGATCGATAGTCTGTGAACTTTGGTCTCTTCACAATCATAAATATTATTGTTTCCCATTCATAGCAACTACAGAAGTAGCGGGGATACTGCTGATGGAAAGACCATGACCTATTACACCACCTGTGTACTCTTGAGAAGCCTATAATTGAAACATTACATGTTGACTCACCTTTTTCTTATGATGTATTGTAGCTTTTCAAGGCTAGTGTTTTCAATCATGGATTTTCAGAGCTGTATCAGTGAAACAGATTTAAATCTATTCTACTCTGAGAGAAGCTAGTTCTCCTCAAAAAACTCTCCATCTTTCACAGTTATTTTATTTCATTAAAATGGTTGTTCTGTACAATTCCTTTTTCTCCTACAGTACAGTTTATTCCTGAATAATATTTCCCACAAGGTTTTCTATAACCCAGGAAGGATTCAAAAGTATAGTTGGGCCATTCAAGACTCCAGTATATCAACACTGCATACCCTTTTCCCTCCTCAAAGACCATTACGCCTTTCTTACACCACATATAGATAAAAAATCATCCTCCCACTACTACTGCATCTAGCAAATATTATCCTTTCTGTTCTACTTGGCTCCTGCAAAACCTTTCATGTTGGTGCTACCTTCAGCTCCTCACTGCTACTGTTCTCCAAAACATAAGCGTCCAAAGCAGGAAAGTGTCAAAGATGTCCTCATCTGTCATTGGACATACTACACTTGTAGAGGCAGCCTGTGCCAGTTGTCTTCACAGGAGATACCTCCTGATGGGAAGCAATCGGACCATCTGCAGATCATCCTCCAGGACATTCACCCAATAATTCATTATGAATAGTTCATTGGCCTAATAAAACCTATTAGTACTGTGAGGCAAAATGACTATGAAGAGCAAATGTGTTTCTAGTTTGACTAATATGCTTGCCTAAATATCTTTCGAGGTTTGGCCCTTGTTCTGTCAGATGTTTGAAGGATGCCAATAGCCAGAAGACATTTCTCCCAGTGAACTCCATGAATGTTGCTTGTCTACCAGGGCTTGCTGCAGCCTCACGCACAGCTGAGAGATGAAGGAACACAGAACATGGCTCATCTATCTGTGGCAGCTTTTCATTCCCATGGGGGAAATCAGCTCTCTTTGCTAGCAGAAAGCTCAGTGAATAATTCATTTTAGCCCATAGTCAATATAACACTAAGCAAAAAGTGGAAGGGACTTTTAAGACAATTGTGGGAAATGTATTCCCTCTAAACTAATAAAGAAAATAATCCTAATGATAACCAAGCACTGCTTTGGAGCTTCTGATCACCCTGGCTATTTCTTTTCTTTCCATCACTTTACGCTAGTTAATTACCGGTTAAAAACCCTACTGAAAAGCTTATCACCTCCTGTAGGAATAGTTGGGGAGAATATGTTACAAGAAGTTATAGAGAAAGATACAGGTGAGAAAACACATCTGAAATATCCTCAGATTTTGGAAAGCTTGCTTGCCAGGCAACTGAAGATCTGACTACAAAAGAAAATTAAATCATTGATAACTGACTAACTGGAAGCCCTGATGTTTCTAGACTGATATTATTTATGTCCTGTTCACTCTTACACACAATTTCCCCGTCATGAGTAGTAGTACCTTCTGGCTATTTTAGAGTTCATTGCTGTGGAAGGTTTCCAGAGACTTTCCAAAGACTTGCCAAAAAGACACTAGTTTATATGAAGTCCTATGGAAAAACTGAACCCATTCCTGGCTCTGACAATTGCCTGAGGGGAAAATAGGCACAAGTTCTACTTCCTCAAATATAGTTGGGTTCTCAGCATCTACCAAGTCCACAGTGAGTTATATGCCTGAATAAATACAAGGATCCAAGTCCAAATCTCCTTGTACCAGATACGACACTGGTAGTAGTAAGTATGGTAGTGGTAAGGAATTATTATTGACAACAGCTTTAAGTGAAAATATATAATTCTGTTAATTCTTTGAAAAAATCTCTTATTTTTGAGAAGCAGCATGTCATTCTTCACCTAAAATTCCTGGCATCATTTCCAACTTCTTTCTTCTTAATAGATATTCCAGAACAATGCTCCCATATTTTAAATAATAAATGTCTTCTGAAAGAGTGCATTTTCTTGGCTATGGTTACTAGAGAAGTTAATGTAAGCTACTTAGATTACTAGTATAAAAATGTTATTCAAATGTTTTTACTAATGTAAGTCTATATTGAGAGCTTGATCACTAATGGTTTTTGTTCTTCTAGTTCTTTCTGACCTGCATAATCCTTTGGTTTAAATTCTTGAGGGAAAAGAAAAGGGCATTAAAGAAATTCTGCTCTGTATACAAATAATATTTCATTATTTGCATAATGAAGGAATAGTCTTCCTTATTATGCACTGCTTTCTTCTTTCACTGAAGTATTTCTTCACATCCACAAAATACATAGCCTCGAATCACAAAGGTCTAAAGTTTGACAATGTGTTAAAATACTTTCTCTGCAGTAATTAAAAATAGGCTGTACCAATTGTTACTTTTTCTGTCAACCAGAAGATTACGAAAGATTTGCAGTGGGGGGAAAAAAAAACAACAACCCACCCTGCCTGTTTTGCTGGACGATGTGTAAGTTCCTAACTGCTTTCTTCTTTACAAAAAGAAGGAAATAAGAAAAAACAACCAAACAAATAAGGAAACAAACAAAAGAAATGAGACTAAGAATAAGGGAAGTCTCAGAAGGTATCAGAAAAATCTAACTTCTACTGAAAAGATAACAAGGAATTTCAAATTTTGAGTAATACTCTGCTACCAAAGTAGCAAAACCAGTCTGAGCTACGGGAGAAGACATTTAGTGTGTTCGTAGTGCCATGAAAATGCATCCTGCCACAGCATGGCTTCTTCCCTCCTCTCAAGTTTAACCTGCATAACACTGCTAGTGAATATGCTGCTGTTATTGATGAAGTTCATGGTTCTGGTATTATTAGTTAATCAGAAGACATTCCCATTTTCAGATATCTTACTATTCATTCTCATAGATTATTATCCTCAGGAGTATTATAATTGTTTGTAATCATCAGCTGATGTAAGTATGGAAGAAAAATATTTCAGATGAAAGAAGGATGGAGATTGAGTGAATTGAGCAAGATCACTGAAGTGATTTTGGGATTACTTTACCAGTCTAACTCCCATCTCACCCCCCATCATGCACAGGGTGCATTCTTCCCTTGAAGACATAAGCCACAAATAATACTGTACAACTTTTCCTTTGCTGTGAAAGTGTGGTAGTGTACTGCCACCCTCTGCTGGAATATACATGGACCAAGCACCCACCTCCCCATGTCTATTTAGAAAGATCAGTATGGATTGCATCATTGTCTGATATAGGAAAAAAATAAGGAATGTGGAATGCTAACTTGACATGGGGGGTTGGTGTTCAAAAAAGGGAGGGTTTGAATCTTTATAATAATTCTTATTACCAAACGAATGTGCACTGAGTACATAAAATCCAGTTCCTACAACTGCTCTAAAGGAAGTAATGGTGAGGAAAATTTCTATGGAGTTTTGTCAGAGAGCTTTAGTGTTACTGGTTACAGAGTTGTGGACCTCTAGGGATTTGTTTGTTGCTTCAAACTTCATAAGAATTATGGAAGGACTTAAACAAGCTTCCAGTTACGAGTTCTGCAACACTTCTAAACTCCACTAGAGAACAACTAAAAGCAGAGACACAAGTTCAGCTACTGTCCTTCCTTTCTATAAACCAAGGTCTACTTTGTATTACTCAGGTGATAACCCAGAATTTCCTGGGTTTTTTTACAATGGAATTAAAGTCCTTCGAGTTACAAAGGCAAATAAAGAGTGCGGTGAGATGGGCAGGAGTAAATTATTTAAGCAAGATCAAGAGATCAAAAACTTTGCTTGTATGTTTGTTCCAAGGAGGTACAATAAGGACCATTATTTTAAATGCAAGTGATGAAACTGGACACCTCCATTTCTGCTTGTCCAGTTTAAATGCAGGTAAACAGTGTTCAGTTCTCTCTGAGTACCAGACTTCTCCAAAATATTTAAGACCAGTACCAATGGGCTGAAAACCACTAATCCCCTCTGAAAGCTTAGGTTTATTTTTCCATCATCACTAATGCACACGATGAGTGCAGCTTCTAAAAAAAAAATTTGAGCTATTAAGAACAAATTCTGACCATATGGGAGTTACAAGAAGGTCTCAGAGCAGGAATATTCTATCACGTTAATTGATTACTGCAATATGTTGCACATGAGGAGAAGGAAGGAAAAAGAATGTTATGAAGATGTTCCAGCAGGTCCTATCTTTGAGTAATGCAGATCACTGAGGATTTATTGCCCAGGAATTTATTGCTTTTATTCATATTTGGCTCTGATTTAGGGATCTGATCCAGATTCTTGAAATAAATGATAGACAAAACCTCGACTATACTTGAGCTTGATCCTTTAAAACTGAAGTTAACTATTAAAAACGACACTTGGCTTATCTATGACAACCAGATCTTCTCGACTATACTTGAGCTTGATCCTTTAAAAAATGAAGTTAACTATTAAAAACGACACTTGACTTATCTATGACAAGCAGATCTTTGCACTTAACAGTCCGTAGCTGTTGAACAACACTGAATTAAATGGTAGTCTAGCATACAGTGTGATATTTCCAAGATTATATTTTATGTAGGACCACCTAAGATTTTTTCACTAATAATATTTAATAGCTTGTATTTATATTAAGTAAGAAAAAATAGAAGGCATTAATTTGGGTAATCACCTACTCATAAAGTGTTTTTCATATTTATTTCTAATCCAGGCTGCATTCATTTTTATTTCTGTCCAAAAATGCCTTCATTCTCTGTGCTTGAACATTAGCTACATGCAGAAAAAAAGCCAAAATGGAAACCACTATAATGTAAGCAAAGGAAAAAAAGGAGAATTTGTGAGCGAAAGTGTGGAATAAAGGGAAAGTTGGGTTAACATTGAGGCTCAGTATGTAATCGTCTTCACTAACAATTTGGAATTTAAAATCAATTCAAATTACTAACATGAAAGAGCTTTCAATAAAATCATGGTGACTGGACTTATGAGCCATCTGTGCCATATACTGAAGCTTAACTGTGTTACTGTGGTCAAAGTACTGAATTAAAGGGAGTCAGGAGAGGGACAAGGGAGGAGAGACAAGAGGTATAGCCTCTAAAACCTCTATAAATCTAACCTCCTTCCTTCCTACTGCCATCATTAGATTCCTACTCTGCTGCTGAATAGTCTCAGGTAGAGCTTTAGCATTTGACAAATGAAGGCAATTTGAGGATTTTATACTTGTGGATACATTGTAGGACTTACTGTGTGACTTAAAAGCATTTTTCTTGTAAATCAAATATTACCTTGGAAAATAACAATACTGGCAAATGAAACCAGTGAGGTGCCACTCAAGACTACAGTCCCACTTTAATCATGTTGCTCTTTGAGAATTTAGAGCTTTTAATCATGCCAGGCTGCCACATTTTGGGTTAAAATTCATGGGAATTTACAGATATTATTTTGGCCACTGGAGAGCTCACTTACAAATACAACGGGGACTCTATTTAAGTCATAGAAATTTTTGTGTTATTATTTTGTGAATGCTCCACAATGACTGCAGAGTTCAAACCTAGCTGAGTTTATATGTGACAAAGTTAACATAAAATGGGTTTAATTTGCAATTTTGTCTCTTTTGTTCTTCAGTATTTTGTCTGTCTCATACATATTAGCAACTGATTCAGTGTAAAAGGAGGATCTTTTGATTGTTTCATATCTTCATAACAATAACGTGTGTTAACTTTTGTATTAGTGCTTTAACCTTGAATTAATAAACGCATAAATGAGTCCTTACTTTTATGCTGTTTTCAGTATCCAGTCAAGGTAGTATCATGTGGTCTTATGACACTATACAGACCAACAACAAACTGCTCAAAGTTTCATTCAGTAAGGCAATTCTTCACCTTTCAGATGAATTTTCAAATAGTTACCTATGAGATACTAGTCCAAAATATAAAAACAAAGCCATTAGAAACTAGTCTTGGGGTTTCTTTCCTTGTAGGTATAAGGAGAAATGAAAGGGCTGGCAGCAAATATCAAGGGTAAATTCTATTTCTCTCTCCTACTCTGCACATATGCACTTGCACAGCATTCAGAAGGTTTAGAAACCAACAGTGGCAGATAATGAATATAGCATACCATTATAGACATATAACCAAACCAAATTAGAAACTGGTAGCAACTAGTTGCTATTGCAGATAAACACTAGAAAGACACACTTTAGTTTTGTGAGCACTGAAGCCTCATTTTATGAAATACACTGCATGAAAGTCTAAGCCTTTTGAATATTCCTTCAGCAGTAATACTCCTCCTGTTGACAAATCTTTTAAACACCTTATGTGAGCATCACTTCATGCAAATCAGATTTTCAGAGATGCCGTGTGAGAACACATGCATTAGATCCAAATCCACCAGAATGCCAAGGATAAACGCATGTTGCCGAATCATGGGAAGATCAGAACAGTTTTTAAGAAGCAGTCGTTCTAGAATATAGATTCATTTCTTCATGACACCATTTTCCAGACAGATTTATTTCTGAGTACCAAGTTTTGAGTTCGTCTTAGCTTGTATTTCTGAACCCAAGACTGTCAGTTAGATATTTGAAAAGCCATCTCTCAGACATTTAAACTAACTTATTCATGGATATGCATGGCTTGTAAACCTACTTCCATATACCAACCTTAATGAGATTTTGCTCCTCAGCCCTCTAGTTATGGGCAAAACAATCTGTTTTTGTGACTCCAGTGTGTATGCTTCGAATGTGAAATAGACTTGCACGTTTCTGTACCTGGGTGACAATTTATGTTATGCACAGAAAAATGCATTTTTAGATCAGTAATAAAAATACTTTATTTGTATGCAATTTTCTGAATTTCATCTATTTTCATTTTCATGTAAGCATAGAAAAATTACTGAAGTGTCAGTCTAAACAATGGAGTTGTTGAAAAAAAACCTCTATAATTGTTAACAGCAATTATGTCCAAAATATACCTCATTTAATATGAGAAGAAGAATGTATAAGCCATTTCCAGTGCAAGCACAATGCTAAACAGCACAATAGATCTTATACTTCTCTCAAGGTGTTGAAATTGCTGATTAACTAAATTCAATTAGTTAAGTAAAGTAAAAAGGACTGTATCACCATAATTCTAGTAATTTAGCCTTTAATAGCTATGAATTATTAACGTTATGAAGTTGCTTGTGTATAGCCTGGGAACTCAACTTCAAACTCCCTAGGCACTTGCTACAGACATGCTTACACGACTTGCAGTGCCTGAGCAACTGCACTCAGCTGACATACTTCTTGCCTGCTGACCCATCTAATCTGACCTTCTGTATGCTCCACTCTTATCCCATTTGCAAAACAAGGCAAATAGCTTTAAAACACCATCAGGATAGTTTAACACATTTTAATCTGCATTTACAAGAGGTGACAAATGCACTTTAGAGTCAAATTCAGTAGAAGTTTATCAAAGAACGTTCATTTATAGCGAGCAACAACATGTGAGCACTAGACAAATGGTTTACAGAGGTCCCTTCCATCCTAAAAATCTTCTCCAGGATTCTATGAGTTGTTTAATTTAGTGACTAAATTGCTCAACAATTTGCAAACAGTGAACCCTGATAGCCAAGAAAAGTAATCAGAACATCTCAGTTGGAGTAATTATCACTATGCTGATGTTATGATACTTCTTACATGAAGGAACTTTTATTTGAAAGGAAAGGGATTTCAATCACTAATGAATAAGGAACTGACACAAAAGGATTATATTGGAATATCTGTAGCCTAGACTGGCTGGCCAGTTATTTCCCTGAACTGCACACAGCTTTTAGTGCTGCCAGGGAATCACTTAAAGCTTACCTAGAGCAAGAATAAATTGTTGAGGAAGGAGATACGGGAATAGGAATATTACAAAACTCACTGGTGAGATAGAGGTTATAGAGAGGTAGGTTATAGCCCTAAGCTTTAGGTTTAAAGTTAGGTTTAAATTCTCCTAAATTGTTACTGGACAATATATATTTTATAATAACCTGATGCTTTTTCTTCATGAACTGGTAACCTCGTCCAGTTCTGAGCAGAAGCCTGTCTCTTTCTGTCTGACCTACGAAGGTTGATCCAAAATCTGGAATTTTCCCATCACGGACAGACCGGGAAGCCCAAAACAGACAAACTGGGAAGTCAAATGACTTAAAGGGCTTAGTCCCAGACCTGTAACACTTCCTTATCCCATGTTCATTTAGAATTGCAAACATACATGCTTTACAAAGTCAAGATAAATGTGAATTGTGCACTCATCTGATTTCTGATGTGAGTCTGTCAAAGTCCTGTGGACTGCACCAAAGGAATCAGTTCACAGTTGTGTTGTGGTGGTTTTATTTAGCTTGGTTTAACCTCCATTACGTTAATCTTCAAGAGCCCATTTGACAGCTTGGTTCTGTGTACGTAGGCAGTGAAGAGGATGGATCTTGCATTAGGTGACAGGACACAGCAGACAGAAAGGAAGCAAATGGAAAAAGCCAGAATTGGATGCACATGAAATGAACAACCAGTAAGAGTGGAAAAAGGATTTTTTTGGTTCATGGCTCACTTAATTCATAAAGATAGAAATAAAGGCACCACACTAGAAGCAGCTTATCATCTCACCTTTTAGTGGCTTATGCTTTCATTCCTAAGTAGCCACTGGCTCAGGTTTAATCATAACTTCTTTTCTCAGGTGGGATAATATTTTCAGCAGTAAGACACCAACCCAGTCACCATAGGAATAGTGATAGTACACACAACTTGATACATCAATAATTTTCTTTCCATGCAGCTTGGATGGGCAAGACGTACTGAGTACCTGTGTTGTAGTTATGGTCCTCAGTAGCTACGGTCCTCAGTAGCTACCTACGTGCTAGTGACTGAAAGAAATATAATACAGTCCAGTCATGTTACAATATCTTTCTGAGTCTCATGGTATTGGTAGCATGTTAAACTTCTGCTTTCTAAATTTAGAGTAGCCACATTGAGTGAATATTAAGAAACTGCCTGATTTTTTTTCTCTTGTTCATGGATAAGCTTGATTTTAAGCATGCAAATAGACCTTTTGAAGTTGTAGCAAATTTGCATGTGACACTATACATGTGCTTTAGCAATGTGCTTCATGGAACTGTTAATGATTTTTGTCCTGACCATTTTAATGCCTATTCTAGCAGCTTTTATGCATGAAATTCCTTTTACCAACACACTTATGTGGATAATCTGGCATTTAATTCCTATCTTTACTGAGTCAGGTACATTTTGCTTTCATCTTTATCCTAAGCCAATACGGTGTTTGGTGATTACCTTTATCAATCTCTCTGTGCTAGATTTGAGTATACTCACTGAACAAACTGCACTATAAACAATCTGTTTGGTATGTAGATAAGAACTGGATCCTTTTAATCCCAAATTGTTATTACATCAGGCCCCAAATGTATAATTTAAGGATCAAAGCCTTAATTGCTATCACAAATATAATTCAGTAGCAAGGAAAACCTGAATGATTTTCAAATAAATAAAATCAGCCAAAATCAGTGCAAATCTATAACGATTGCTCTTGCATCCCTTAGTGTATTTAATTTCATTTTGTATTTTTCTTTGTTAGGTCTACAAATAGAAAGAGCTCAAGTTGTTAATCAGCTGAAGAGGTAAGAGTCAAGTTCACCCTTGAGCTTCAGAATTTCATATTGATTATTTTATTTTCCTACTCTTTACAATATGATTATAGTAAATTTATAATACAAGATTATAAATTGATTATCAGATCTTGTTTACAGTTCCTAGAATCTTATTTACACTAATTTTGCACATTGTTCTCTATGTGTTTTATTTTCCTTTAGGCAATTTTCATAGTTCCTTTCAGTTATTTCTCATATGTTTAATATTTGCTAGTTTCCTTAGTTTAAAAAAAAAAAGAAAAAGAAAAGCAAAAAAACAAAAACAAAAACCCCAAATGGGATTATCAAGAAAATATTAGTTTATTGGTAAAAAAGAAGAAAAAAAAATACTACAGTTTGATGTGAATTGCAACGTTGGGAAGCAGTATAATATGTGGGACAGATCAGCTGTATAAACTTCCAAAGTATATTGCTCAGAGTTTTGAATGCAATTTCTGCATTCTATTTTTTTCATTTAAATGTAGACAGATGCATGCAACAAGATAATACATGCAACTTCAGTATAGCCTACCTGTGATCATGCAAACTTTATCAACAGAATTTAATCAATAAATGAAACAGAATTGTGGACCCCCTACCTGGAGTGTGGAGTGTTAAATTATACTTTTTCTTTCTATAATGAACACTTAATTATTGTTTATGAAGTATGAAAAATGGAGAAGAAAAATGACAGCTAATATAAATATTTACTTGACCATCATTTAACAAATACATAAATCTTTTCTTCTTTCCTTAGATATTCAGCTCTTTTCAGCAGAATAAGGAGTAGGTAAGTTACAATGATAAATTATCCTTTCCAGTTTCATATTCTATTTATAGCCTTTTCCTTCATCAAAGTTTTTAATTTGTTTTGGGTTTGCCAATTTTCATGCTTCCATGTATTTTTTAAGAAATAAATTATTACAATTCACATTTCTTTCTTTTCAAAATTATAGTCCAATTACTTTCTGAGTAAACAAGAATTCCTCCTTTTTATGTGAAATGAACTACCAGCAAAAGCGGTTTCTGATTAGACAAGCTAATTTTGAAAGGACAGATAGAATCAAGCAATAAACTGGATAAAAAACATAACGGAGCATACCTTGTTAGATAACAAATGGAACGGGCTTTGGAGACAATTAATGCAAGAGATACTTAATGCTGAGATATGTTAAACAAGCTTTGTCTTATTTATTTGCTGCTATAAATCATAGCTAATTTCCTTAAATAATGTACTGTAAGCACCTAGCTAGCATCACATTTCTGTAAACACATGCCACTGTAACTGTTCTTTCCTACTTTGCATGGAAACCCCAGCACCTTTTCTAGGAGGTGTGTGTGTATATATTTCTGTAAGTGTCTGTGTACACTGATAGATAGATCTATAGAAGGACAGATCAATTGATAGATTAATTAATCAGTCAATCGAATAAGGGGAAGGTGGTCTAACAACATTCAGCGTGAATATTGCAGAAAAATGTTTGGTAATTGCATCCAGTGGATAAACATGATTTCTTTTACACTGGGTTTCCAAATGAATAAATTACAAATTGTGGGCCATTTCTTGCTGGGCTTGATTCTGTTTGAAGTCTTACAGTAAAGTAGCACTTTTCATTGGGTTGTTGGAAAAATTGTATCAGTCAGGTGGTCTAAGGGATATTTTTTCCTATATTGCCTGCTGTGTATATAAAAGTTCTGCTTCTAAGCAGCAGCATAATCAAATAAATTTTTTGAGTAAAAAGCCAAAGTGCTAGACTTTTGAGAAAAAATAAATGCCTATTATTCCTATCCTTTTATGTTTATAAAATGAGCATACATGTACACGGTTCTAAAGAAAGAATCAAGTTAGTATTAAAAATATCCCTGGCTCATGTTAATGACCTGCTCCCTCCAACCTTTGTCAAACTTTGCCAGACTCCAGAAGTCAAGGATAAACAATGTAAGGTTTTGAACTTTAAAAATGTGTGCAATAAAACCACAATGAAATTTCAAGTTCTTCAGTACAGATCCCAGCTACTTCTGTTCAGCTTTTTATTCAGCAGTAAAGCAATTGGCAATTTAGGAAGGATAATGTGTAATTGCACATCCCTGTTCTCTGTGTCCAGTGGTTTTTGTTTTATCTGAAGCTAGAGAAATTTTATGTAAGACCTGTTAGTCTCACCTTTAAGAAAAAGAAATACATTTTTTTTAGCAATAATACTTCCTCAGGAATTTTCAAGACTGCTTTCAAATAGTAGAGAAACACTATGAGCAACTATTAAGAAATCAGAGTTTGATATAATTCTCTAACTGTATATTTTATGATTGCATTTTATATCAAACAGTAAAATTTACTGCTGTGAAAGATTCAGTTATAATACTATTTCTTCATCAACTGCTTTCAACTAGGAGGTTGATGAAGCAAGCAGATGATACACAGTAGCTTAAAAGGGAACTGGACAAGGTTATATGGAATTAAAACAAATATCCTCAAATATAAATTTCCACAGATATAAAGAGTGTAGGAAATGCTTCATTTTCTCTGGGAACATGAGGACCCAAGTGGTGAACTTTGTCTTATGATTTTGGGAACAATGAACACCAAGGAGTCAACAGAGGACTTCAGAAGCAGATTCAGCCGCCACGAATGGTTAATAGATACTACCCTCCAGGCTACCTAAGGACTTAATCCAATGTTTACTGCTAAATTGCTTCATCTTCCTTTTTCTGTGGCTTTATCTCATTGGCAAGAATTGTGCTGCTTCCTCTGTGTCTTGTGATCTGTGAATGTCTCAGTCATATGGAAAAACAACACTATAAAAAACTTTAAGTTTCACAGGGAGGATTCAGTCCTCTCAACACATTTATGATTTCTTCTCTTCCATTAAACAAGTTAAAAATGGAAACAGAGACCTCCTTCATGTAGCCAGTGTTGGGTTTGGGGCAACCAAGTTCTTACAATGCAGGATCCCTGTAGAAAAGTTGTTTTGGACAGAGATGTGTCAGGCACTATGCGTCAGTGTCCTCCGCTTAAGTCAATCCTACCATCTCTAGTCTGAGGAGCAGCACTTCACGGTACAGTTAGAATAGCATAAGGATATGAACACTTATGAATATGAGTAAGCATGTTCCTCCAGTAGCATGGTATCCAATTCAAGTTTAAGAAAGAACCATCAAGAAGGCTTAATTTTAAATGTCTGCTGATTTTTAAGGACATCAGTAGAAAAGTAGCAAATACCACTAGTGCCATAAACAGCCAACCTTTAGTCTTGAAGGAAAGAGAATCATGAGGTTTTATCTCTTTCTGCAATCCAAGGGGAGGCCCACGTGCTGTGACAGTGTGCAGAATAAACTGCTCTCCTGTGATCTCACAATGTGTATGAAACCAGTTCTCTTACTTCCGTCTGCTGCAAATTTCAGTTCTACATAATGCTTTAATAGGAAAAACTTCAATGATATTGCTGGAGAAATAAAAAAAATCCCCTAAATGTGTGGATGGCTCTTATTATAAATATATTAACCAATTACACCTCTGTTTCCTGCTTTCTGCTTTTATTTTTCACCACTCAGGCAACTAATCATGTGGATGGTAATTTTTCTTGCTGAATGGTAACATATTTCTAAGCCCTCTGTATACTAAATTTTCTTTTTATTTACTTCCAAACACTTCTTATTTACTTCTTCTTGAAGATTATACTGCCAAATCCCTCTTATCTCTCATGTGTGTATCTGGAAATCATCCATAACTGCCTTCTCTCCCTTCCTCAGCCAAACTGCACCTTAATCCAGTAAAACAGCTTCATAGTTTCAACATCTGAAATCTCTTTTGTATCCTTCTCCAATCACCAAATTCAGTGCTTCCACGTGTCTGTTACTAATGCTATATCGCATGTCTAGTGTTGCAGCAACTCTCATTTTTCTACTTGTTCTTTCTTCTACTACATCAGCTTCCCTTTTCTCAAGGCTTTGTGGATATACACTGCCAGAGGAGTACAAGATGTGAAAGATTGTGCTGGGAGGTAGAGCCAAGCCCAGAACATGAACCTTGGCACAGGGGATGAGATTGGGCTGGTAATATGTGGCATGTCAGGATTTTGGGGTATTACTGAGTAGCACCATCCTTTGCTTATGAACCCTTGACTAATTTTGCATCATTTCTCATCTCTATTCTCAGGACCTTACGATTTCCTCTTGACAGCTCCCACCTTAAAAGAAAGTTCCTTCCAAGATTATTACCTTTCTGGCCTTGTGATTTCTCTTAGAGTACCCACTCCTACCCTGTGATTAGCCTGATTACTAATTCAGCTTAATTTTATATAGAGTCCTTCTGCATTTCAGAAGTCTTTAAAACATCAGAGAACCACTGTCAGAGAACCACTGCACAAATGCAGTTACAATTCACTGCAGCATGCGTTAGTAAATATGACTGAACCTCATCTTACCTGCCTGTTCCCGTTCATTCTCATTTTGTAAAGAACAAAAGCAGAAGATTAAATAGTCATCTAGGTTCATGGAAAGATAAGTTTCGGTCAAGACAGTCACTGCATAACTCTGCATGTTTTATTTGTATTTTCGTTTCTCATGGGAGGTGTTGCCAGGAAAAAGACTTTTGGCTTCTCAAGTCTGAATCAGACCCTCCAGGCAGCTCACACTCCAGTCAAATGTGACACAATTTAGAGTTTGCTGTAATACGTGCTTTGAATTTTTTTGTTGTTGTTGGCCTAAGGTTATGTGTAGGCCAGAGTTTCATGTTGCCACAGAGCAAAAGATTTAACACATAAGAATATTAACCTTTAAGTTTCAGTTGTCTAGGACATGTGCAATGAAGTGCATGGGAAAAGATAGAGACAGGTGTTGGAGCACAGGTTGGATCACTCCCATGGAAATAGAAGGGGTGATGTATTAGCCTGAATGGGTATGAGAGACAAAGGTGGAAAGATAATTGAGTGCAAGAAACATGGTGATGGGAGAATAAGAACCATCCTGAGGAGGAGGAAAGGCACCAGAGGCAGGCTGTAACAGAAACCAGCTTATTGAATCAAACCTCCTCCAGCATAGCCCCATGATGGAGCCTGGGGACCAGGGAGGACTCTGAGGAATGATGGTAAATGATCTAGCCAGAGGACAATTAAGATTTTGAAGCTCACCTGTATTTCATTAGAAAGTTGAGCATCAGCACATTTCTTCGAAAAAAGTTCTGTATTGATGAACCAGCATTTTCTGTAAGACAAATATTCTGTTGACAGTTTTGACCAGCTTTCTTTTCATCATCAGGGGATCTTGTGCTACATCTCTGTGTCATATCCACTCTGGTCCTTGATGCAGGAATTGTCATCTGTAGTTATATGTGCACATTGCCTGCAACACTGTCTGGAGGCTGTAGACAACAGCACAAATAGGCACAGCAATCAAGAAACCCAACGTGCTTTCATTTCCACGTCTATCTAATTGGTGGCCCCTCTAACAAATTGTCGTCGTTTAAACCCAGCCAGAAACTAAGTACTAGGCAGCCTCTCATCCACTTCCCGCCCCGCTCCATCTCTCAGTGGGATGTGGAAGAGAATCAGAAAAAAACCGTTTTAAGGGATTTTAGATAAGAACAGTTTAATAATTAAAATAAGGTATAATATAATACTAGTACTAATACTAATAATACAAATACTAGTAGTAAAGGGACATAATAAAAAAGAGACAGAGAGAGATTAAAGAGAAAAAAACAATAAACACAAGTGATGCACAATACAACGGCTCATCACCCACCGACTGATACCCAGCCTGACCCAAGCAGCAATCTGAGCCTTCCAGGTAACTCCCCCCAGTTTATATACTGGGCATGATGTGCTGTGGTATGGAATACCCCTTTGGCCAGTTTGGGTCAAGTGTCCTGTCTCTGCTCCCTCCTGGCTTCTTGTGCCCCTCCTCACTGGCAGAGCATGAGACTGAAAAGTTCTTGATCCGAGTAAGCACTACTGTACAACGCTTAAAACATCGGTGTCTTATCAGCATTATTCTCAGACTAAATCCAAAACACAGCAATGCACCAACTACTACAAAGAAAGTCAACTCTATCCCAGCCGAAATCAGGTCACTAACGCTGCCAGAAATTGATCCTGTCTCATCACAGATCAGCCCTGAACAAGTGAACTAAATGTAACATTCCAGCTTATTTTTGGTATTGCAGGCATAGAAATACACTAGAGCAAAACTTCAAATTGTCAAATGTGGATAGTTTGTACCCAAGAAAAGTCTGATCACAAGTAGTGTCACTGCTGTCCTCTCTTTTGTGGAGAAGCTGATTTAAATTTAAGTTTAGTTCACTCTTTTTAATTTATTTCTCCTTTTAATTTCCTCTTTTCATATAGGGGAAATTATGATCTTATGAAGGTGACATTAAATGATCAAACAATATTGAATAACCTAATGAAAATCTTAAGCAAAAGTCATTGTGGATTAGGTATTTGCTAAACTGACAACACAAGCCTTTGTAAACCTGATATGGTTCTTATGTAAACTCATGAATGGAGACTTTCTCAAATAAATTACTTAATAACATCAGAGAGTCATTGGCTGTGTAAATATATCCCAGGGGCCCATACTAAGATTCCTGAATTTAAATGTTCAATAGAACTTCATATTTGTCACCTTTACTAATGAGTTTTTCCTTATGAAATCATTATTAGCATGAAAAAGTTAAATTTTGTATCTAATTTCTTGAATTAATGCTGTTTGAAGACCCTAAGGGTTTGAAAGTTCTTTCAGTGGAATTCGTCATTTACATAATTCTCATAGCCCCAGCACTTTGCTCTCAACTATGAATGCACATTTTTTTTTATGCATTAAGGCAGCAACTTCTGTTTTTCTCTACACAAAACAATTAACAGAAGAATAACAGGTAATAAGGATTTTTAATCTTTAATGTTACATTAACAGTGAAAATGCTGTATTTCATGCTTTCACAACACTGTTTGCTGAATGATGCCTTTCTGGTTCCTCACTATGAAGACATTTGATTAGAAAAGGAAAAACAATTGAGTTATTTGAGATCAGTGGAGCTTTTCATCATTTCCTGCTTGAGATACTTGCGAGTACACAGCAGCATGGTCAGATTTTTAAGCAGACTAGAAAGTATTTCTCAGCTCTATATTATCATAGCTCAGCCATAATCTGTGAATGAGATGTTTATTTGATATATTTCTTTTTGTTGTTAATATAGCTTATTAGATAGGAATTTTATTCTTTTCATAAGCCCAGACTTTGAATACCAATGCAACACAGCTTTTGACCAAAATATCTCCTGATGTTAACTTCTCCTCTGCCTACTGTTACTGCTAATAACTTTTATCATTGCAGGTTTTTGTGAACTCAGGGTCATGGACATATGGTAGTCATAAGATAAAGACATAGGACAGACCCAAATCTGAAAAATGCCATCAAATTAGTGGGAAAATAGGCCTAATATCTGGGTGCTTTTGGTTTAGCGTAACAACTGCAATGGAAACATGACAGTTCAGACAGTATTTTGAACAGAAGAACTGAACTTAGCTCTGCGTCACAACTAAATTCGTTTTACAATAACTGCTTACATCTAATGGTTTGCTACAGATTACAAATCGATTTTACATGGTAGACACATCCCTGTTCCCCAGTTTAGCAATGTGCATGATAATTTTAGTAATATTATTATCATTACTATTTTGGTCTGTGCACAGTGAAAAGACTAAGGCAAATGATGCAATCTATTTTGTGGCAAACTTTTGTTTAGGATTCAATGTGAGATTAAGATTTTGCTTCCAGATGGACACTTTTCATCCAGTTACAGATACCTAAAATGCTCTTGCACCCACATAAATGCACTGACTGTACTGACTGCCTCTACCCTGGTTGTGATGGGGACTTACACACCTAATGGAATTATTTCTCTGTTTTCAGCATTTAAAGTCTAAATCAGGAACAAAACGTAACCCTTTGAGTTTGATTTATTTGCCTACACATTCATGTTTAGTGTTACTGAGAAGCCTAGTGTCATATTCTCACATAATACAAGAATTATCACCACCTTCTCACACCAGCCCCTGGAAGTAGTTTATCCTATATATTATCCCAATGCAAAACAGAGAAGCAGCTTCAGAAGGTTGAAACTGAACACAATTTAGCTTGTGCTGTTAAATGCAATGCAGTACAGTGAATAGTGATTTTTTTAAGCTAGTCTATTGTGCCTCAGATTTTCTCCAATCTTTTCCAAAGTTTCTGTAAACACACACTCTTGTTTTCCTGTGGAAAGAAAATCATGTATCTGTGTATTTTCTCCCTAGTCAAAAAATGTCTAGGAAGAGCTTCTAGGTGCATTGTCTAGATTCCTGTTGGTTTTCAACTGGTGTTTCAAGTGTCATGTTACACATTAATGTTGCTGCTCTTCCTACCCGGAGACAATACCAAAGAGTCTCAGGGATGGAAAAAAAGATTAACAACCTTGGAAATATTGTTAACAATTAAATCCAGATGTTACAATTTGCTTGATGTAGAAAAGGGCTTAAATCAAATACTGAAACAGAATGAACCCATGAAATGTTAGAAGTCTATCTTCTGACCACAGCAGCTTTCTTGCAAACCTTGTCCCTCATTTTCTCACTTGGCAAATCACTCTGATTGACATAATGGAGGAAGTCCAGCGTGTGTGATCAACTGTGTATGGTTTTGAATTTCCTACAAATCATGTTAGATGCTTGAAAATATGTGAAACTGTAGGAATTAGCCATACTAAAGTTATCCATTTTGGACTCCAAATAAACAACCTCAGAACAGCTTGTTGGAAGGTCTGGCACTTGGTTACAATCAAATTTGATGATAGCTGATAGCTTGTAATGTGCATGTCAAAACGAGGTCAGCCATTCCATACTGCTCACTACCAGCCTTCCCTTTCTACAAGCCAAATCACTGCCCAGATGCTCATAGAGGGTTGTTTATTACCATAATGCCAACATGTTATCCAGGTTAAAATGTGGGTTTGCTATTGATCCAAACATACCCTAAGCCATTGGAAAACTTTATCAAAGAGTGCAAGGCTGCCTACGAATGCCAAAATTCAACTGGCTCAGAATTTTGAAGGATTTTGAGCCATTTCCTATGTTCTAACTCACTATGTTGTAAATTCTGGATTGTAAGATATGAGGCATTAAATGAATTCAGTTGTTTGGGTTTGGTTTTTTTCTCTTGCTTTTGCACGGCCATTTCCAATAGCCAAACCCCCAGACCAACATTTCCCAATGATCCTGACTGATTTCTGTGAGCGGTGGACACAGCCATTGGAAAACTCGCACTTGACATCCATCATTTTGCTGGATTCCAGCCGACGTTCTCACTCTGTGCTGATGTGCTCTTCAGATCTAATTGCTTGTCTCTGATCTGCAGTATCTCTTAATATCCCACGCCACTCCCTGATTCATCCCAGTGACAATGGGCACAAACTGAAAAAAAAATCCCTTCTAAAACTCAAATTAAAACATGTAATGCAGTTCTTTATGCAATAGCAAGGTTTGACTGGTTATAAACAAAAGCTATTTGGAATGATTTTAGTATTTTAAGAAAATACATTGTTGCCCTGTAAACCAAAGTAATGAAAAATATGACTAATGGTACCAGGACAACAGTAGCTCCATATTGAATCATACAGTCATAGAATAGTTAGGGTTGGAAAGGACCTTAAGATCATCTAGTTCCAACCCCCCTGCCATGAGCAGGGACACCACACACTAAACTGTGTCGCCCAAGGCTCTGTCCAACCTGGCATGGAACACCGCCAGGGTTAGAGCATTCACAACTTCCTTGGGCAACCTATGCCAGTGCCTCACCACCCTCACTGTGAAGAACTTCTTCCTTATATCTAACCTAAACTTCCCCTGTTTAAGTTTAAAGCCATTACCCCATCTGTCTCTTTGATCTAGTTTGAATAACTCAGGGATACATTCTATTCCGCTACTGTTAGGACACTAATTCTAGGTTTATGGACCTAAGCTTCATCTATCTATCCACCAGAAGATCTCGAAGGTAGGCCAAACCTGTGTTTCACTGAACCATTCCTCTATTTTCAGCTTTTCTTTTTTAATGTGCATATTAGACATCAGATTCGGGGAAAAAAAAAAAAAAGAACACTTAACTTTTGTTAAAATTTCTCTTGATGCTGTAATTTTCTTTTTTGCACATCAGTATCTTGTGATTTTATTTCTAAGAAATATACAATTCTAGGGGCTATTTTATTCATTGGTGTAGAGCTGTGTCCTAAGTTCATAGATAATTTCATGAATATAAAACCATTTTGTTTTCAATGTGTTGTCTGCCTATAACTTTGACTTTCCTTTCATTAGTTTGCATACGCAGCAAACTTTCCATGTCATTTATTGTCACTATCGGGATTTCTATTGTATGACATACATTTTCTCATTCTTCTATTAAGAAAAAAGAAGATGAACTGTTAGGAAAGACTCCTTTTATTCTTACCCTACTTTATTTGGATAGTATGCAAGTCCATACTGTTGCAGGATTTTTGTTGATTTGTATTGCTGTAACAGGTGTTTAGTGCATAGACTGACCTCATACATTAATTAAAGAGAGAGACTCTGAAGCGATTTAACTTAGTAAGAAGAAGTTAACTGACTTGATGAGAGTCTAATACTTGCAGAAGGAAGAATGCCTGATAATCATTGACTCTTTAATTTAGCAGAAAAATATATAACAATATCCAGGTAACAGAAGATGAAGCTTGACAAATTCAGGGATAGAAATAAGATATTCAGAGTGTAATTAACCATCACAACCTCCCTACACATGTTAGATTCTTTGCTGCTTGCAGTTTTGTAGTCTTAAAGCTTTTCTGCCAAAATTGCAATATTCAAATAGAATTTACTGCCTGGTTGTGACTTCCTTGTTGAAATTCTTGATGACTATTGTGTAGAAGAGCAAGCAAGTAGTTTTACAGAAAACCTTGTTGGATCTCACCTGCATTTATAGCAGAATGTTGTCAATTCACTCAGTTGTGTCCTTCACATCTTCCATATGGCAGGGCTGCACATTTCTGCAAGGCCTCCATTGAAGTTCTGGTTTGCATCCCTACAGGGTGCAAATGATTCAGGACCAATAGTGACTATACTTAATAGGATGAATAGCCTAGAATGTGCAGGTTACTGTAGTGTTGTGCAGTACAGAGAGGCACAGATGTCTTCTCCTAGAAAGCCTGACTTTGACAAAGCATGACCCGTACTCCAGGAGACTGATTAAAATTAGGCTACGAATATGTATTTGATTCCTAGATGGAAAGACCCTACTAATAACAGCCTCTACTCATGACCAAACCAGTGAGACATTTGCACCACACACTTTAGGAGTGGGATTCAGGTCAGCAGATTAAACATCTAATTTTAACCAATTCTTAAGTTATGCCAAATACTCTTCATATAGTCAACAGAGAAAGGCTTCCGGAGAGAGGTCTTGACTATCAGAGTTTAGGTTTTATATCAAATTCCTGAGGCCAAATCAACTTCTGAAACAGCCTGTTTCTCTTCTTTAACTGTGTAACTATTCTAACAGACTAACCTCCTGACTTAGGCATCTTCTTAGGTTTCAGGAAAACACTTTATAGTAGACTTCTGATGACCTTCAAAAATTACAACTTCCCTAATTTTTCTCCCTAAATACTTGTAAGTGCTCTCTAGTTGCAACACCACACAGTCCTTCCCTTTCCCTCTTTAAACTCACGTTGTTCTTAGGTAAGGTCATGATTTTAAAAAATTGGAGGTATTTGTCAGACTAACTGTAGGCCTTTTGGGACAATCAACCCAATTCTCTTTATAGCCAAAAAAAAGAGAAATAATTGTTTTCAAGGCATGATTCACCTTCTGTAATGTACTGTTACATATAAATTGCATTCTAATGATGCCTATTTTTCCCTATAGCCAAAAGACAGCCTAAAGAAATTAGTTAGGTTTTAGATACTGACACTGTAGATGTCTGAAGTTAGGTCAGATGAACCTTCCAAAGGCTGTCATGCCAAGCATCTTCATCTGGTCAAATTAACAAGAGTTGAACAAAACCAAATGTAATTCAGTAACGTTTCAGAAGACATCTCAGAATAGCAGTGAATGAGGTTTTTATTGTATTGCATGCATCATTGATTTAGTAGTTTAATACAGGAGAAAAAGCATGTGTTACACAATAGCAAAACAATGGAAATAAATTTTGAACACGCTGTACAGAACATTTCTCCTGAATAAACCTATAAAATGAAAATAACACATCATATGTGAAGTGCCATGAGTGTTTCTGAAGAACAGAACAGGCTGATTGTGCTTTGGAGTGCATACATGGCATTTGGGCACCTAATTGACATTTTAAGTGATTGAATGTGAGGAACTTACATCCTATTCCTCTTGCTGAAAACAAGCTCCCAGGGTTCATATCCAGGAAAAGTCCTGGGTCATAGGTATAACAACAAACAGATGGAGAGAAAAGGAAAAGATATTATCCATGAGGTCGTACAGCTTCTTTTCATTGTGAGAGAACAGTGGTTTTAAGTCAGCAAAGGATTTGGAAGAGAACGTCAAAGCTTTCAAGGTAGGTATTTCTTTTTCAATAGGGAGGTGGGGTTGGGGAAAGTGAATGTATTGAAAAGCGTTAGGTTTAGAGCCACAGGCATTGCGACTATCCTGGTACAACCAAGAGAAAGAGAAGGATGTTAGAGGATAAAAAGGAAACATAAATTGTAGGACAAATGTTATTACTCATTGTCCTTCTCCATGAAACAGGTAAGAGTGAATGATAATCTCAAATGCCTCCAGCTCTCAACAAAAGAAAAATGGCATTTTATACTCATACTTTGCTTAAACTACACTTCTATTCTTTTTCTAGACTGACATCAAACGCTTACCTCTATGCTCTAATTTGTTCCAAAAGTCAGCTTAAAGGGGTATAGGTGAGAGAGTTTTCACATGTATGATGAGTATTGGGGTCTAGACTTCAACAACACCATAGAGAGCTCTTTTCCATTGTAAATCTGTTAAGCAAGTACATACAGTTGTATCAAAGTATGACTCTCATCTTATTGCAACTTTAATATCTTTCACTACTTCTACCTTGAAAGCAAGCGAATTTAGTTCAACTCTGTGATTCTGAATGGGTTATCAGGAGTAAGTGGCTTTGAATTTTAGTCTTTATACAGTTGCATAGCAAAAATTTTCTAAGGCTTGGCTCTACTAAGTAAACACAACATGAAATCCAGCTGTGAGTTTCTCTGTAGGTTTAGCTGTTTGTTGAAAATATCTTTTGAAGTTATCAGATTCATACCCTATCTCACTAAAAAGCAACACCAGGTAGCATCTTCTGTCGATGTTCATGTACTTGCTAATAAGGACTCCAATGTTATTAGTCCTTGCTAATAAGGACTCCTGGAAACTGGGAAGTTTCTAAGTACAATTCTCAAACCATGAAACTCTGTAAAGTAACTATTTGCATTTTATTTCCACTATCCTGAGATAAAATTTCACACAGTTCAGATAAGGTCACATTTGTATCCAATAAGATTGCATCTTTACCCAAAGCAGAGACCAAAAAAAAGACCTTTTTCTATTATGATTCTTGTCACGACAATTTACAATTGGACCATTTCTAGGTTTTATTTTCTTAGAATGCATCAGAGCTACCAGTCTGGGACATATGAAAATGTAATTGAGCTTGAAATGTCATCTCGATAGCAAGTGATACAGTTAATTCTGTTGGTAAATGTTGTGCAGTGCTAATTGCTACATCTAAATTTAACAATTAGTTTAGAAAATCTGAAGTGTAATTTATAATGGCATATAAGCTGCAGGCTTCAGCTTGTGCTGACTTTTTTATTATTATTACTTATACCAGTTAAGGAGGATGCAGCTGAAGAATTTTAACCAAGAATCAAGATGCATGCCTAATTTAACTTCAACCAAATTTGACTATACATCTAGTAAATTTGCTCTGGCTGCAAACCATGTTCTAACAAATTAAACTTGTATCAACTCTTTTGCTTTCTACAGTTTGTAATTATACATAAACTGATATTGTCATCCTAAACTTCATTAACTTCTTTAAAATATTCAATGACGTTGTTTATCAAAGCAATTGGTTGGTACTGATCTGTGTGGTTTTTATGCTTTTAAAAAGGAATGTTGCTATATTTGGCATCTGGGGTTCTGCAACCTTGAATTAGTCACGTAGATTTTACATTGGACATTCTGCAACAGAAAAATCCTAGAATCATAAAGTGGGTTGTGTTGGAAGGGACCTTCAAGATCATCCAGTTCCAACCCCCTGCCACAGGCAGGGACACCTTCCACTAGAGCAGGGTCTCAAAGCCTCATCCAACCTGGCCTTAAACTCCTTCAGGAAAGAGGCATCCATGACCTCTGGGCAATCTGTGCCAGTGTCTCACCACCCTCACAGGGAAGAACTTCCTAATATCTAGCCTAAATCTAGCCTCTTTCAGTTTAAAACCATTCCCACTTGTCCTGTCACTACCTGCTTTTGTAAAAGTTCTTCTCCAGCTTTCTTGCAGGTGCCCTTTAGGCTCTAAGGTTTCCACGGAGCCTTCTCTTCTCCAGGCTGAACAAGCTCAGCTCTCTCAGTCTGTCTTCATAGCAGAGGTGCTCCACCCCTCTGAGCATCTTCATCGCTTCTTCTGGACTCCCTCCAACAGGTCCACGTCCTTCTTACACTTGATACCCCACAGCCTGATGCAGGACTGTAGGTGGGGTCTCATAGGAGCAGAATAGAGGGAGAGAATCACCTCTCTCAACCTGCTGGTCATGTTTCTTGTGATGCTTGACACTCTATCAAATGCAGCTGAGGATGCAATTGGCCTTGTTTGCCACCCGGGTGCATGGTCAACGTGAAATCCCACAGGACTGCCAGGTGTTTCTTTTCCAAGCAGCTTTCCACCATCTGGACCCTACCGTGTACTGGTATGTGGAATTATTCCTCCCCATGTGCACGATTTTGCATTTCCTTTTGTTACATTCCTTGCTCAGGGCTTTCCTTTTGGTGTCATAGACCTAGAATTCCTGGAGGCTGGTCTTACCAGTAAAGACCTAGGCAAAGAAGGCATTAAGTATTTCAGCCTTTTCTGCCTCCTTTGAGATCAGACAACCTGCCACATTCAGCAGCAGGCCCATGTTTTCCCCAGTCTTCCTTTTGCTGGAGATGTACTTCTAGGAATACCAATGTGAGGTTTCATTACAGCTTTCCTCAGATGTCCCAAAGCACTTCTGTAGCCTGGGATTGCTGCTTGGGTTACAACATGGAGTCATGGTACCCAGGAGCTTCTACTTCCAAAAATGTTTCATTTACCAGATCAGAAGAAAACTAACCTCTCATCGCCAAACACACTGCTTAGACCTTAAATTCTACTTACTACAGAATCATAGAATAGTTTGAGTTGGAAAGGACCTTAAGATCATCTAGTTCCAAGCCCCTTGCCATGGGCAGGGACACCTCAGTGTTCTTGTATATCCATTTAGACACATGCTTTCTAGGAGATTCATGGTTTTCCAAAAATCTGTGCGCCTGTGTTTCAAATTTGGCACTGAAATCATAAGTTATTCTTGAAACTACTGAACTTATCAATTTGCCCAACATTATATACACCTATGCACGGGAACAGCTTTCACTGACATCATAACCAGGATTCAGCTGTCTTTGGAGCACTGTTAACTTGCAAAAATGATAAAAATTGTTAAAGTTGCTGCTACTTCAATGCAAAAATATGGAAGGGGTATTTAACTTTTCATTTCAGCAAAGGTTTTTTTTCCCTTTTCTACTTATGCTTCATTTCTTCTCATTTCTGTCTCCTTCAAGTATGTAAATCTGCAGTTAGTCACCCTTTTCTGTTCAGATCTTTAGATACAGCACTGTAGAGCTTCTACAGTTTTGTCATTGGCAATAAACACAATTGGATTTACTGAGTTACATAACCATAAAAAGATTCACTTTTGAGAAAGGCAAGATCTTCAGCTAGTATAAACTGCCATGTTTCATTGAAGTGTGTCGTGCCAGGCTTGCATTGGCTGAATATTTGGCTCTGAAAGCTCCTTTTGAAGTCGATGAACTTCTCATTGTCATCCCTGTGGAATGTGGAACATTGTACCCGTGCCATAAGCTTTTAGGTAGAACCAAAATGAGAATTTTCCTTGCTAAGAGGGTATTTACAAAAGTGTGAGTACATGTTAACTGCTTTTTAAGCTACACAATGTTGTTACAGAACAGTCACTGCTATAGCATGAGGAAAAATAATGACTGAAAGAATGGTCACACAGTAAATAATTTTCAGCCCACTGACAGAGCATTCTTGCTCTCCCACAGAAGTCCAAAGATAATACAAAAACCTGAGACTAGTAATGACAACTTGACTTTCTTCTGCTGTGCCCTAGCATAAAAAGTATAATTTTCTTGTTGTATAAAAATATCTGAATATCAACAAGGCAATACTCTAGTTCAGCACCCTGCTTAGTGTTGACCTTAGGTATGATTTGCCAATTCACTACTATGACGAGACAGTTAAATGTCTTCTTATCCACTTAAGCCTTCTTTAAATGAACCAATTCAGATTCCCTGTGCCTTCCACCAGTCCTCCTGAGCATAGTACACAAAGCATCATAAAAAATCAAGTGATGTTAATGATTATTACCCTGCGTCCTCAGGTGATGGGGAAGGGGTGTGGTGAACTGAAATGTGCATCACACAACCACGATGGCAATGGCAGAGAGAAGGGAGGGATTTCATCTTCTTTCTAGCTGTAAGATGTGCTAAATGAATTGAAGACTTTTTCAGTCAACACACATAGTGACTTGTCTAGGTCTGTGTAGTATTTTTCTTTCAGTTTGCAATCTGACATTCTTTCTGAAAGAAAATAGGTTAAATGAAGTCCAAATGTTACCCTACTAAAGATGCAGAGACTTTCATCCATTATAGTGTCTTTTTCATATCAGTCTTGTGCAGGATTGCCTTGGCATTCACACTACCAATCTGAAAGTAACATGCACCTTTTACACTTCTGTTGTAGAAGCAGTGATACCTTGCCAGACCTCTGTTCTGAAAGCTATGAGACTTAAATGAGCCTAAAAGCAATAAACTATATACTTTACCCTATAATCATTGCAATGAACAAGTTTATATTTCCAGCCATTTTCAGAGATTAAGGTTAGCTCCAAGCATTAAGTATGAATTTTAGTGTTCTCTTTGTACAGTACCAAAGGTATAATAAATTAAGTTATTATGGTCCATAAAATCATTGTAAATGTAATACATCTCAGTTGATATAAATTAATTTATTTAGGATATTATATAAAAAGAAGAGCCTTTAAATGATGAGTAATATTTCTGCCTTTTCATGGTTGAAATACAGAAGGATTTTACCTTGCATTTGTGAAGTGACAATTAAGACATAACTTCCAGGTATCTTATCAAACTGATTTAGCAGCTTTCACATCAAAAAAACAAGAGAGGCAGATGGTCAACAGAGTTCATCAGGTGAATTTTGTAAGGATTACAGAGACGTAGCTTGAGCATTAGTAGAGCTTTAGCATTGGAAACATCATAATTTTACATTAAATGCCCAGCAAGAATTTTAATCGTTGGCATTTAGAAGAAGGAACACAAAAATGTTAATGATATTGAACATAAACCAGGTAGGAGGTAAGAAGTTAAGGTGAATACAACAGCCAACTTCTGAGCAGTTCTTATGTAAAAGAAAATACTAAAAATATTTTTCACATTTTTATCCTTCAAAACCAATGCAATACTAAAGAGATATGTTCAATAAAATCAGAGAGAATTCACAACTAATAATGTACAGTTCGTCCAAGCCCTCACATGAATCCTGTCACTGCTAGTTGCAAAGCTCTTATGCTTCCATGTATTCTTGCTTTTTAAAGCAATCTGGACTTGAAAGCAATCCAAAGCTACATTGTTATGTTTTAATTGATATACATCAGCTTTAAACCAGACATTAGTGTGAAGGGAACCCGGAGAAGACAGGGAAGACATAAATTATTCAACATACAGGGAGACCATTTTTTCATATGCTTCCATTTTTAATAGAAAAAATAAATGTGCACAGATACATGCACCCACACATAAGGACAGTTTGTATTAACCCTTCAATTCTGAGGGTATTTAAAAGCAACATCATACAATACAATCCAAATTCTTAGTCCAATTCTCTGCACAATGGCATCATTGTAAATAAACTATCTTTTACATTTGGTGAGTAGAGGGACAGAAAATTATGTTAAGCCTGGTTGTGACTAATAGATACGCATCGTGAGGTTTTCAAACCTCTCCAGTTCTGACCTGTTGATTTTAAGAACAAAGTTTGTCTAAAATGAAGTACTTTTCACAATTTTAGCTATTATATATTGTACTAAGAGCAATAGACCTTATTCATGATCATGGTAATTATCTTAGATGCTGAGCAAATGCTCAGCAACATTACAGAGAAATTAGTTCTGTAGCTGGTAACTAGTCTTAATATAGCCTGAAGTAGCATTGGAAAATAGCAAAACTATACCTTTTAAATGGGATGTCTTATAAACCTAGGATGTACCAAGGGGAAAAAAAACAACCTCTTCTGTATTAAAGAAATAGAAATCATAAGTTTTTAAAATTCAATTTTCTTTTACAATTTTATGTGTATTTAATGTACTGCATTGAATGAAAACTTCAGTTGAAACAGGCAATGTCATTTTCCAATTTATAATCAATAACAGAAAATATTAACATGTATTTCTGGTGACGAAATGGAACATTTATGAAGCTGTATCTGTCCACTCCTATTTGCATGAAATATTTGTGGTCAGAACTTGAATTTGGAACATATGCTTCCTAATAGCCTCTCTTTAATAATGTATCTCTGCTCCTAATCAATGTGAGTGAAATGTTTTCATAATTTAATAATAAAGTGGGTACATTCAGAATTTTGAACAGGTGAGGATAAATCATGTTTGCCTGTGAATAACAGCTTTTATCATTTACTCAGTGGGATCATAATGTATTCTTTCAATCTGCACCAAAGGTAGTAGCAGGAAGCTATTTTATAGATTTCTTGGTAATCTGAGCTGATGTTATACCTGTTACAGGACACTTCCAATAAAATAGAAACTCAGCAGGATGAAAAAAGATACAAATAGTGTATTTATACCAGTCGATAAAAGCATGACTCTGTAGTAATAGAAAATTTGTTCATGAATTGTGAAGTACTAGTGGCTCAGTTGGTAAGGTATTAAAATAATTTGTGTCCTGCCATGGTAACCTCTTTTTTTTATGATTGTAACTTTAATATGCTGTCTCATTTTCATTGTCAATGAGAAAAAGTCAGTCAAGTACATGTATGGATGATCTCATTAAAACAGTTTATTGGAATGAGTTTTTATTCTGTAGGTCATTCACTATAAGAAGGAAGTCTAGCCCATATGTGCATATGAACTTATTTCTAATGACTTAAGTTCTTGGTTTAGAAATTGTATTTTAATTATGCAAAGCATATTTTGTTTGAGATTCTAACACCATAGAATAACTTCCAAAACTGTTTAGAAGTCTAGGCTACTGTCTGCAGGCAAATGCACGTCAGCAAACACTTCTCTCCTCTTAGTGGAGACTGCAGATTTCAGGGGTACTCCTAGAAGGCATAAAGGTTGCCAGTTGGGCACAGTTTGCAGGACAGAGTCAGTAGTTTGGTAAAGAGTGTTACAGACACAGAAGTTAATTTGGCACCTTGGATTCTGACCCCAGTCACACTACTTAAATTGGGAATCATCTCAGAATGCGTAGAAATTATTCTGCTTTGCGGTTATGGTTTGTAAGCTGTGATTCTCATCAGTGTGGATCTTGCATTTATTTAAACCAGGATATTAAAGTTAAATACATTGAAAAGAAATAAGAGTAGCCATACAGCACCTGAAATGTAATTTCTCTGACTGGCTGAAGATTATTTTTATAGCTGCAATTCTCCCAATTTTGGTAAATAGCTGGTTTGGCATATTTACGTGTCCAGTCTCCATCCTTTTAGCTGTAGATTTTGCATGGTTTTTTAATAGCTAGAAGAATATTGCTCTATTGCTTTTGTTTCACCACATGTGTATTTGTTAATTTTTTCCTGGATAAGAAATTCTGATTTTTATAAACATGTTGTTGTATTTTTAAAGCACATGATGCAAAGATTATTCAGTCTGTAAGGGAATGTTCTTTCTACCTTCCATGGGAAAAAAGAAAACGAGTGATATAAATTTTGCATCTTAGATCTCATTTCCTCTTTAGAATATAAATCTTATGCGAAGGAAATAGGGTCTCCATTATCTCTTAAAGATGAAACAGCTTCTAATACGGGTAGTCTGCATTCCCTCTGTCATATTCCTGGAGGACAGGTTAATAAATAATGAACTAAATGTCATATTTTGAAGTCTCTTAGTTCATGGTAATGCAGCTTTCTTATATGTTTATTAAATTTCAGTCTTCATTAGACAAGGTTAGTGGAGAAATTAGGTCCCTCTTCTATTGATTGAGTAATTCAAAGTTATAAAATAAATAAAAAGCAGTTAGATTATTTTCTTTTTTTCATCATCTGTGGGTCTTTCCTTGATCCTGACTGTGCCAGGTACAATGGCTGAATCAGCTAAAACATTTGTCAAAATTATTTGACACCATCCATTGTGAAGTTTAAAAGGGAAAAGAAGAGTTGAGATTATGTGCTGTATTTGAACAACAGTGACCAGCCTCAGTAATTGTCAAACAACTCTTTGTAAAAGCTCTTAGTGAAGCTTACCCAGGACCTTGAGATGCTTGGATGCCAGACATAGAGAAGTATGTGAACACTGGCCTTGTCATCATCCATCTTCATCTCTACACTCAGCTGTGTCATTGGGATCATCTTTTTTAATTTCTCTTCAGTATGCAGGAAATAACCTACGTTCAGGTGGAAGAATCTGTGCTAACTTTATGTTCTCAGCTTTCCAGGAAGTATTTGAGTTATTCTTGCAAGTTGCCATACTGTTAAGACCTCACTAGGAAAACAGAACGCAGCACTGATCACTCCTATATGAGGAACGTGCTTTCAATAATGAGCAGACACAAGCTGAGGCTGCTAGGATGAGCAGAGAAGCAGCATGCTTCCATTGCAAGACACAAAGTGATTTTGGCTTCTTTAGCCTTGCAAAACACAGATGAGGACAGGATATGATTGTTCTCTATAAATTTATCAGGTGGGTAAACACCAGGGAGAAGAATTGCTTAAACTAGAGAACAATGTTGGTCCAAGAACAAATAGTTATAAATTGCCCACGAATAAATTTAGGCTGGATATTAGATAAAGTTTTCTAATCCTCTGGTGAGTAAGGTTCTAAAACAGTCTTCCAGTAAGAATAATAAAGGAAATGGGGAATCTAGTTGGTTTTAAGAAGGGATATTAAATAGTTTTTGAAAGGGATTGTGTGGTGTGGGTACCTGTGATAATCAGATTGGATTCAGTGGCCCAGTGGACTGTTTCCTATTTTATAACTAGATATTCTGGCCAGACAGATTCCACAGAATTATATCTAACTCTTTACTCATGGATGTCCTCTTTGAGTAGATAGTAATAGAAACGTAGGAGTGTTCCCTGATGTCCCTAAAACAGGATTAATAATTTACTTCTCTGGTGTGTTTCATGTAAGCTTGAAGCTAAAAGGCATCAGAAAATGAAAAACAAATAGAAGATTCAAAGCAGGCTGTTTGCTGTACAAAGCAAATCACAAAGAGACCAAAAAAGACACTTGATGCTCCCAAGAAAATGTGTAATTTAAAAATAAAAATAGTCAACAGATAGGTAGTCAAATAGGAAGAAATAATGGATCTGCACTGGTCATAGTGTTAGCTGTGTTAGCACATGATAAGTTTTTGTAAAGGTGTCAAAGGAGACTTTTGAGAAGGAAAATAACGTAAATACATTTCTGTGAATTTGCTTTAAAGCCTGTATAGTGGTCAAAGTGGAAGGGCAGAAGAGGGTGAGTATATATGAGCAGTGAAGTTGAAGTTATATTTATTACTTAAACAGAAACAAGAGTCTACTGCATAAGAGAGACAAATGATAGACGGGCAAGGCTGTGGGTGATGTAGGGCCATGAAAATAAGGGGGATGGTTCCCATCTGATACATGGGAATGCAGAAAGCGAGGAGAATAAATCAGTATCAAAATGACAAAATCAGAAAGTAGTGTTTGCGGTAGCATGCCAAATGGACACAAACAAATTAAGTTTGCATATGTCAAAAAAATGGCATCACAGAAACAGAGGTACAAATAAGAAACCCAGCCCTGCTGGTGGGAAATAAGCCCTGCATGTTAAAAATGCTGTGCAAAATAAACCTGTAACATTTGAGTGAAAGTGAAACTTGAGACTGAAAATAAGACTCTAGCATGAAGAAAATGTGTGTATAGAAAAATCAGGAATTCATATAGGATCTATAAATTATTTAAATATGGACATCCCAGATGACTGCAGTTCCTCAGGTACCTTTGACTCCCAGTGAGACACCAGCTCTTCAAGGACTCATGTTGGGGTTGCTAAAAATGCTTTTTCTTAAACCAAGGTCTAAAAACTGTCTTTAGCAGAAGATAGGACATTTCATGGATAAATAAATGTTTAGTTTTCTTTCATCTGCATTTCAATAGAAACAGATTAATGTCAGACCTAGTATTTAATTTTTCACTTTAAGTCTTTGTATCCATTTATAACTTTGCAGAATTACCTCCTTCAATAGATACGCTCAAATTCTTAACTGTGGACCTCATGTACTCCATACGAGCTTTTTTTTCTCCCAAGTGCTATTTAGCAATTACCATTATTTAATTCCTGGATGAAAAATTAGAGGGCTCTGCTCTGTAATTATCAATGACCTTTCAGTGTAGAAAAATGCAGCCCATCAGATGCAAAGAGACTGCCACAGGCAGCCTAAGTATTTGGACAGATATCTTAGGAAGAATGCTGCCCCTCCTCTGGATTTGTTTTTTGTTAGAGGCCAGTGGAGATGTAGAGGAGAGCTTTGAACAGAATTTCCTTATTGCTACTTGTCATTTTAGAATTAGTTATATTAAAATACAAGCTAAGAATGGATCTATCTGAAAAATGACACAACATTCATTTATTTCATTTCCTTGGCCAACACTGTTTCATTATGTCAATAAATATAATACTAACATTGGTAATATAGCAAACCTGGAGGTACACATGATACCAGGTATTATACTGACACATGAAAATTCCTTCTTTCCATAGAGAATTTGTGGCATAGTTAGGAAAAAACAGAAGCAATGAACAGGAGAACTTCAATTATCCTCATTTTAGAGAGAGAAATGCAAAGATGGGGGTCTGATTCAGCAGCCACTGACTTCGGGCATGCTGGCTTCACATCCACAACTAGTGGACCTCCTCTAGTATCTTCCTGCATCACAGCATAGAGTGGTCTGTCCCAGGTTACAGAAGACTGTGCCACTGAGATAGCTATAGGACTCTTGTACTTTCTATGGAGAAAAAAAACACCCCAAAAAAACTTGTTGACATAAGCACACATCTGTTTGGCTGCCCTGCCTAAGGCATAGTCAGGACATGACAGGCAGTAAGTAGCAACTAGCTATGAAAAAGCCTAGAAAAGAGCCCAGCAAAGCCAAAACATTAAGGACCCTGATTGGAGCTTCCCTATCTGCTGTTTCTTCAGGCAACTCCACATGGAGCTGTCTCTGCTGATCTGTGTTTGGTGCAATAACTAGGCACAGCAAAGATGAATTATCTTATGTGCATCTCACTGACTTACAAAACAGGGAGTCACCTTCCCCAGGTCTTACCCTCTATTCATAGGGTAAGCATCACAATACTTTTCTCAGGTTTGAAACAGGAACAAAGTGAGTTGGCCCATGTGCTTTTGCAGTTATTATTCCTTTATTTATTCATTCAAATGTCTAAATAAGACACTTTCCACTTTTCTCTGTAACTGTTCGTGTATTCTAATGGATACATCTGATAAGAAAGTCCTAGCACTCAAGATATTCCTTTTATTACTTTTGCTTTTTGTATAATGTGTTTGGATGAAGCTTAAACAGTTGTTCACTTGTCTAGTTTTGGCTAGGTTTTGCTCAGGCTGAGGTTTTGCTCACTTGCTGCCACAGTAAGTGGAAGCCATTTACCTGATGGTCTACAATTGCCAGGTATTCATTGGTTACTTAGACCTTAAAAGCTTTTCTTTCTGAACCATTTGCCCTAAGTACTATACCCACAGAAATGTCTGTCACCATTATTAATGGACATTGTGTTGCAGAACCACAGTGCCAAAGCATTAGCTATAATTACCAGCATTCCTGTTTATGTGTAGGTAAACTGCAAGGACACATGCAGGTAAGATTTTCATAGCTATATGGTGCTGTGATAACCAATGGTGCCATAAAAGTAGATAGGAACAAGAAACTATGAGGTATCCTCACAGAGCCATGTGTCAGAAAGGATTAAATATTTAAGGAATCTTTTTCATTCACTGAGCCAGAGTAAACTGTGGGAGCAGCTCAAACCATTCTATTTAGGATGAGAAGTGAAGGCAACTTCCGTCTTAGTAGTAGGAACATAATTGTCCTTTTGGAAATCAGCCTAAGATATCCTGGATCTAAAATACATATATACTATTCCATAGTAAACGATACAGATTTTTAAGAACTGCATGTGGCCAACTTTCCATTCCACTTCCTTATTAAAGACATTTTCAGCTGCCTCTTGTCTTCCATTAACATAGACATTTCCTCGGGCTTGACATGGAGGAACAGACTGTCTACTAGATTCAGCCATCCTGGTGCTTTGGGTTACAGAGAAGACTGCCATGCACATATTTACCAAGCTATATACTCTGCGTATCCCGCTAAGCCTGGAAGATCTGAGAAGATAACTCCTGAGGTTGAATGGCTGCAGGTGGTAGGATACTGTTGAGTGTAAATGAGAAGAGAAATTTGAGCATCAGAATCTTAACTATGAATCACCACCACATCCAACCAGCATGATATATTAATTTATAATTAAATGTTGACTTCTTTTCCCTAAGGATATTTTGGCTTCTATAGCAGCACAGTTCATTAGTTAGTCACTGCGGTTGATCTAGTTATTGTCATGCCTTTGATCACTTTCCATCTAACTGAGCATATTAGAGTGGATACCAAAAACCTTTGTGTTTCTTCATAATTGCTTCCTATGCGAGGAACAGCATTTTCTCAGCCTCAGTCACTGCTTTTTATGATAGTTCTCTTAGTTCATTGAAACTGCTGCAGCTTTCTCAAAACCCATGGTTTGTATCAGGATATTTCCTTTTTCTGGCACAATCTACCTTAGCAAGATAAACATTCTAATTTTCATGGGACTCTCTAGTAATTCTTAAAATGAGTAATTCTTACTAATAGAGATGAAAAATTGCCTTAAAAAAAAATCTACTTAAGATAAAATCTATGCTGTTGATGCTCTAGGTCTAAAAGTACCCCAAGTAATTATATTCCCTTGCTTAAATATAGTGCTAGAATTCCTGTTCTGAATGAGCCCTCAAAGGATAATGGTGTTTGTCAGAAGGTAAAGATGCAGAAAACAGAAATTTGTTAGAAGTGCAATTCTTTTTACCTTAGTTATCAACTGACTGAACATTCTTACTCAGAACAGCAGGGTTTGATTCTTTACAAGAGATTTTCCTATTTATTTTTTAATAGTTTAAAAAAAATGCTTAGCGAAGAAAACCAAATACTGAGCTGAAAATACTTTTCAGTGACAATGTCAACACTGATGATTTACAGATGATATCAGCTTGTTAAAATGCATCATCAACTTCATAAAACATCGATTTCTCTCTTACATTTCTCATACCTTTTACTACGCATAACACCTAAGATTCCCGTAACTGAAGGTTCAATGTATTTTTTAAACCTGCCTCTTTAATCTTGCAGTATTTCTTTGAGAATTTGTCACAACTTTGTGCTTACACACCTTCATTAACTCCCCTGTATAGTCACCCAGATAGGATTCGTTTAATGAAACTTTAACCAACTAGAAGTTCGTATGGGGAGTAAAGGAGCAATCTAAGCTTTCTGCAGGGACAGCTGTTCCCTTGCTGGGATACACATCTGATATAGATGGAATTATTTTCTTCTGAAGTTGTTTATCTCTCTCCACTGACTACAGGGAAGCCTAGGCAATTACCTCAAAAGAAACGCCAAATATTTTAACAATTAAAATGACAAGACAGATTTCTTATCCTTCGCTTTTGTTTATGTGGCTGAGCTGTGGGAGAGGAAAGAACTGCTGTAGTTTTTAGCAGGATACCATGACTGAGAATCTAGCATCAGCAACACAATTGAAAACTATGCTTTGGCTCATCTTTTGAAACTAACAGTAATGGAAACTATATCCCTCCTCAGTTCATGCATATCATTGGAAAGTGTGTCCATGACCGTATTTTCTGTATCTTACGTACTACTGCTGTGTTACAGAGCCAGAGGCAATCATGGTATTTGCCCACTGCTAAATTTTGGTGTGACTTGATATAACTAAGCCAGGGCTGTCACCAAAAGGGACTATTCCTCTTTTCTCATGCCTAGTCCTTCACATGCATTCCCTTTCTCTTCTTTGACTAAAGCTTGTATGAAGAAGTGATTCAGTGCAAAATTCTCTTTTCATGGTTAGCTTTATTTAAAATTCACTCACTGACCTTACTCACCCAATGCCAGGTCAGGGGTGAAAACCACAGTTGAGTTGGCCACAGGGGGAAGATACTGACTGTTCCTATTTGTAGCCTTCAGCAATTCTAGATAAATGGCAAATCACACACTAAACAATGTTGTTTTCATGGCATACATAGTTTTGAACTTGTATACCAAATGTATCAGAAATTTAAGCACAAATATAGAATTCAGATAAATATACTTTGCCTTACATCTTGAGTGATGAAATATTTTGTATTTATTTATTATAACCCTAAAATATTAAGAAATGTACAGTGATCAAGTTTCACACCCCTGAAAATAAATTCTCTCTCATTCGGACTCTGTAACTGACTGTTGCAAATAGCATGATATGCTGCTGTCCCACTCTGAATGTTACAGCTAGGGATGAAAACCCCAGTCTTTCTTTATATATGCTGGAGGGACAGAAGAAGAGTGGTACCTAATCAAATTGTGGTCATGAAATTTATCAAAAGCACATCACTCCCAAAAATAGTAGCCAAACTGTCAAAACATTGCCTTTCAAAACATGTTTCTGCAGTGCTTTGAAGTTATCTTTTGCTACTTATACAGGATTTTATGTCATTAATGATCTATCTTGTTCTTATATTACTTTTTATGGCTTCTATTCATTTCATATTGATTTTTCCCTGACTTATTAAGGTCCCCATCTCAGACCCTAGGCACTCTGCAAATGTAAATTGCCATACAGAAAATAAAAATGCCAAAATCAGGCTGTGCCTGCCAAGTCATAACTCAATATTATCTACCAACTATGGAAATAAAATCCATAAATACTTCTTAATATCCACATTAGGTTCATAGAGCATAATCTGTAAAGGATGTAACCACTCCCTCCTCCAATGCATGAAGTTACTTGATCCAGATGCTAGAAGTATTTCTTTTATGAACATCAGCATTAAAGTGCTGATCAAAGTGAATCTTCAAAGCTTCCACATGTCTAAGTATTAGCAGGATCCTGGGTGATCTGCATGTAGTCTTGCCACTGTATTTCAGACTGTTTACATGCTAAACTTTGAATATATAAACAACACTGGATTGCACCAAGCATGCTGTGCAAACACTGCAGTGTAGAAAGTGCTTTCCTTCCTGAGCTGCACAATACCTGGAAAATGCTGGGAAGCTCTTCATAAAAGCAGCAGGAACTATTAGAGGACTGACTGATAGACTTAGGAAGCTGGAAAAGAGGAAGAATGAACCTGACTATTTTGACTAAATAGTGTCCCAGATTTATGAATAAATTGGTCAGCAAACCACTTTTAACTGTTTGTCCTTTATCAGCAGGCCCATAACCAATTTTTATTATGGGTGTAGGACACCCACAGATAAAATTCATGCTATGGTGTCTTTCTACCTTATGGATATGTAGGTAAATCTATCATTTATCATGTACTGCTTCCTATTTATTTGGAAGACAGTGGAATATTTTGCAGCATAATCCACTGGGATATGCAGAAAACATTGATATCCTGGTATGCACTTGCATTACATTGGTTTGAGAGTTCAGTTTGCACAGCAAATACAAAGTATAATGTACATGAATTATAATGCAAAATGACTGTTTAATTCAAGAGACATCCAAGGATTTAGATAACTGCAGATATATACAATATGTATGAGGAATATAAGTATATCCATATTTTGAGCTGAAGGACTTGACATTACAAGGATTTCAGTATTACAAGGAATAGCACTAAGTTTCCTTAACATCTCCTACAAGTGTAATTCCATCTTGATGTTAAAGACATCTTTTCAGTTTACTCTAAAATTAAGGAAATCTAAATGAGTCCCTTTATCTGTTGAAAAGAAATTCACTGTGTGTTTCAATGGATATTAAATAGGAGTAAAATAAGTTGAAAAAGCTTAAGGTAGCTTTTAAGCAAAAGCTAATAGGAGGAGGGCATTCATCTCACATCCACCATGTCCTCACCCCTTCTTCAGCTCTTCCTCATGGATTCAGCGTAGGAAGGAGCTGGATGGCTTATGGAAGACATGCTCAGCTTAGGAGATGCTCTCTGCACAGCAAGATCCTCTCCCAAACTTGACTCCAATCCTCATGGTAATTGAAGGCTACATATAATATTAACTTCAAGGGGGATGACTTTGCAGCCCTATCAGGGGGACTCATATGCAGTGGGTGTATATGAGGAACCCATATGCATCCTTTATGCAGTTTTCCCTCTTCACAGTGGGACCTTCTGCCTCCTCATGGCCCACTCTTCCCTGAGGGATATTGGAAAGAGAGAAATACCCAGAGGTTTTTCTCTGCATGTTGGTTTCTGCTCACATTCTGCTGCATGAATCATGCTCCCTGCTGCCCATTAGCAAAGTACCTATAGACGGAGAGCAGTATGTCAAGATGCTGACACAGCCAACTTTCTTTTCATCTGAATGTTGATTTCTGCAGTTCCTTTGACTGTGGTTCATCTGCTGAGAAAGTTTCCCATAAGAATCAGCAGACTCATGGCTGTTTCCTCACTGTTTGAGAAAATAAAGCTGTCCTTACCGCAGAGCTGTGCTCCACCCAGAGAGGGGCCAAAGCCAAAACTGCAGACAACATCACAATCTCATGCACAAACCCACAGCTCTAGGGGGGAAACACCCTTTCACTGCATGAGGAAGAGGAATGCAAAGATGCTGTTTCTGCCCTGGTTGTATAAGGAATTGTGGCATTTCATCTAAAAGGACTTGTTCTAGAAACCGAATTTAGGTGTACGTAATGCACCAATTAATGCAAGACAAACAAATGAACTAAGCTACTGTTATTGTTGAAGATAGGACAGTTGGATAGCTAGAACATTAACCTGTTAAGGACACCCCTGTTGGATATTGGTTTTGAGTGTTTTGTAGCATCTCAGAGAGCAGAAGGGTAAATTCTGGGGGAAAAAAATAACAAATCCCACTTAATTTGAGAACTAATATATTTGGAAATGCTGTAAAATAAAGCTTCCCTTCAGAAGGACTGTGGCAGGCCTGGGCCAGTGTCACATGTTTGCAACTATTAAAATTTAATTATGTGTTTGCTTGTAGTTAATATAATAGATCTGTGTTAATTTGCATCAAAATAACTTGGAAGTTAAAAGTAGTTTATATGCAAGAATCAAATACTTAGTAACAGTTTAGGTAAAAAAATATGTGTATATATATAATACACATAAAATTTTGTATTTACGCATGTAAATATATCTCAGAGCTGCTATTTGCAGGCTTTGATTAATGTTTTTGTGCCAAAGTTTTGAAATTAAACCAGTACTCCACAGTGAATTTTCTCCTTTTAAGCACACGTATTAGATAACTTCTTGATGCCTTTCAGGGATTTTTGATGGCCAAGACAGGAATTCTGCCATCTTAGGAGGACAAAAATTGCATGGAAATGGGATGTGCAGGTAAATTAAAAGTCTGCTGCTACTATGGGAGCCCTACTGCAGCCAGACACAAGTTGGAGTAGAGAAACTGTTCGATTAACACCAGAGGATGAGGAAGCCAAAGGACTTGACAAGTGAAAACTCTTTTCTTCTTTGGAGCTATGCACTTCTAGAAAATAAGCAGATGCTTTGAATTGCACGAGCCTTAAATATCAAATGATATTTAAAGAAATGCTTCTTTGTAAAAGCTTGCAATTTTATACACGTCCCTAACCAGGACCAGGCACTGAATCTAGTCCTGATACTGAAATTTCAGCTGGATGTTGAAGCTCCAGTTGTAGCTTCAGGTGGCCTGTGGAAAACTTACACACAGAGACGTAAGACTCAGTCCTTCAGTAGAAGGACTCAGCCAGACATCCTCATCTCGTATTTTACTTCTTCACATTGGCCAGGAGTGGGTAAGGGATAAAAGTAATAGTACCAACTCAAATATCTATACTTTTTTTCAATTACTTCATTTTTTCTTAGCAGTCTTTTACTTGAATGTGATCTGGTCTCACATTAATTCAGCTGGAAAGACTTGGAAAACAAGAAGTTCAAGTTGATCTGACTGCAGATTTCCAGTTAAAACATTCGGATTAGATGATTTGAACTATTACATGAGAACTTGGCTAAAATCTCAAGGAAAAGATTTTATTTGTTTAGTAACCTTTTTTAATAAAAGCATGCTTTATCTGAAATGGTTCATAGAGGATGAGTCTCTTTAAAAAATTCCAACTAATACACATTTTGCTGACAGAGCAATTTATACCCCACAAAACCTTTGGATGAAAGTTATCTATACAAATATTAGCCTTTAGTATTCCCATTATGCAACACAGGAAAAACTGGAAAAGTCCTTGGAACTGGAAGAATCTTTGAACTAGAATTATACTTCTATCAGAGATCAAATTTTAATAGCAAAAGATGCTGCAGATTTATGGTTAGTGTCCTGCCAATGTTTTTAAAGGGGACAGACTCATACACAGACTATTTCATTACTGAGATAGACCTATGATACAAATGCACCACTTGCCAAGCGGATTAAATCCATGCACTTCAAATATGACTATTTTTCTTGTCATAGTTGTTGTTGCTTAATTAACTCATACACTTTGAAACAAGGTAGGAAGTTACATCCTTCCTTGTGGGGTGGCTATTTCAAAGGCAAAAAAACATTTGCTCTTCAGAAGTATTTTTCAGAACCCCAAGGATAAGTCTTCTCAGGCAAAGAGTTAGCTGTAGACAAAGAGGGGGTGGACTCCATCAGAGACAGAAAAATTCACACCTACTCTTGAGGTGGAGGAGGATTTCTTAAACTGGGTCTCCCAAGAGCCCCCTCTAGCACTTTGTCATATGAACACTTTGAAGATCTGTGATGGAGACTTGAAGCAATATTCTTCAAAGGCTAGTGAATAGATATTCTGTTTGGACAACTCCAGCAAATAAACAGTAAGCCCATTAAACATTTTCTTCTATGTAATGTGAAAGAGTTTAAACAAGGGGTTCCACTGATGGAGCTGCTGGAGCAAGTCCAGAGGAGGCCACAAGGATGATAAGAGGACTGGAGCACCTCCCTGAGAAAGTTGGGGCTGTTCATCCTGGAAAAGAGAAGGCTGCGTGGAGACCTCAGAGCAGCCTTCCAGTATCTGAAGGGGGCCTACAAGGATGGTGGGGAGGGACTCTTCATTAGGGACTGTAGTGGTAGGACAAGGGGTAATGGCTTTAAACTTAAACAGGGAAAGTTTAGATTAGACATAAGGAAAAAGTTCTTCACAGTGAGGGTGGTGAGGCACTGGAGTAGGTTGCCCAAGGAAGCTGTGAATGCTCCAACCCTGGTGGTGTTCCATGCCAGGTTGGACAGAGCCTTGGGCGACACAGTTTAGTGTGTGGTGTCCCTGCTCATGGCAAGGAGGTTGGAACTAGATGATCTTAAGGTCCTTTCCAACCCTAACTATTCTATGATTCTATAATTCTATGATCGGCGATGGGATTTGTGACTTTGGAATCTAGCACTTGAAGAAGAGGCAGTGATATTATCTTCTGCAGATAAGAGAATCAGTAACCATAATATTCTGGAAAAGGTTAAGTGTCCACTATCACACCTAATGAAAAAAGAATCATACTACAGGAGGCCTTCAGCTGTTTTATTTAAATGTGAATATTTATGTATATAGCTGCCTTTATGCTTGACAATCATACAATTACTATGGAGAATTGTTGAAGCCAAAGGTGACCAGAAATATATCAGCTGACCAAAAATGGATTGCCTTTCTCCTCATGCCTTGCCTTGCTTATGTCTCCTGATCCTCATAGCTGCTGATACTTCACAGAAGTGCCCACACACTGTTAGAACTGGATGCTGGAGTACTTTCTCAAACTGTTTTCTCCAAACCTGAACTAACAGATCACATCTTTGTGTGAAAAACAACTCAGTCTCTAGATCCTTTTGGGTTTTTTATTTAGGTTGCAAATTGTGATATTTTTGAAATGGGGAAAACTGACTGCTAAAACTCATACTGAGTGCATTCAACTTACTTTACACAGAACTCATTGTCAGGGTTCAGGTAGAAATGCATCCTGTTCATTATCAAGCCAAGTTTTTAATCAGTTGTCTCAGGGTGAAAGGCTTTGCTATAGCAAATGTTAATCTGTCTCTCACTGCAGTATTTGGTCTGCTGAATATACCAGGGTTTTTCCAAGAGAGTTTCATGCACCACAGTTGGATTAAAGTGCTTGACACAATGCTTTCAGAAAATGACTTGCTTTCACGCTCTTAAAATAACATGCTCTCACAGGTTTGCTGTTCTTCTAGCTGAAACAAGGAGCAAGGACTTTTTGTTTGTCTTGTATAAGCAATAGTATCCAGCTTGTGTGATTAGGTGGGAGACTTGCTAAATCTCCAGTTAAAGCAAGTCCTGCAGAAGAATGCCCACAAAGCATTGTTAAATGGTACCCTATATCATTCAAAATTAAGAAATCAAGGCACTTGGCCTACTGTGATCCCATAGGGTTGGTTTTCTGTATCACTGTAGAGTGCTATCCATTAAATCAGTGTCTTGAGTCTGTACATCCATCGTCATATTTGACAATGAATAAAAATTCATCTTTCTCAAGCTTAACTTTGAGCCTTCAGGTACATCCAAATAATTAAACTGTAATTTTTTAACCATGTGGAAAGTTCTATTTTAGCAACTTACTAACAAAGAGTTATTGTTTCTGTTAATGAGACAGTATGTATGCTAATATAAAGAAGACAATGTGAGTTCAACCTCTTGTATGGTTGGGTTTGAGAAAAATGCCAAGAGCACTGATAAATAAGAGCAATGCCAACAAAAAGTCACAAGCATTACTGACGTAAACATGTACCTAATACTGCAGCATACCGTGCCTCAGGGGTAGACTTAACCCAGCCTAATGTGGGCTAATATTTAAAGCATATGCAACTGCAAAGAGAAACAGTTTTCTCTTTCAAATAAATCTCTTTATTCTTCTTTCCTGAATTAAGTCAACTGAGAGAAAAATGTTCTTTTCTTAAAGGCCTCACTTTTACGAAGGAGAGATAAATATTCTTCACCCAAATCTGCTAACATGTGCAACTAATTTGAGATGAATTTATGAAGAGAAAGACTGTTCATCCATCTCCATGCAAGTCAGCAGACTGACATGTTCAGTGTGAAAATCACTGGCTACCTCATTTCTGAAGTTTTTGCTTTGTTTTAAGTAACATAAAGTAAACCCACTTTTTCTCCCTAATACCAACACAATGAAAATCACTTCATCTTGGAGAAATATTTTATTATCTTTATTCTAGACTGACAAAACACTTTCCAGAGGCAGTATGAAAAGAAATGTGTGATTGATTCTAGAATTTGTAGCTTGCTCTTCACAGAGACAGGTATATATACAATTGGCATTTTCCTCTGGAGGAAAAAAATCCAAACCACATTTCTTTGGAAATCTTTTATTTAACTAAGGGAATTAAAAAAGACAAACAAGCCAAAAGACAGAAAAACAGAGACAATGAATGGAAAGAATAGAGAGAAAAAAAAAAAAAAAAAGCTTCAAAGTGCAATGATCTGATGCATTTGAAAATTCATTAGCAAAAACTGTATCTGGAGAAATATTCCCCCCTGTATATGTGTAATTAGTCCATTCAAAAGATCTTAAAATCTTAGAAGAAAACTTATGATGTTACACCAGATGGTGAATAAAACATAGTCATTCATCTTCCACTTTATAACAACTCACTTAAAGTGAAAACTATAGGCACACAGCAAAAGCTTTCATAAATGCATAAAGAGATTTTCACTTATAAAGGATACTCCAAAATTGATCCTTACAAAATCCATTGGAGGGAATTTGTAGAAAACAACATCGAAAATTTTTTGTTGTGACTTTTTGTTTGCACCTGTGACGGTGAGAACAGGAATACCACTCGCAGTCATCCCTTCTTTACACTTGACCTGCAGATAAAAGTCATCTGTGGAGGTCAAGCATGTTCACAACATGGAGATAACATCTCTGTTGACAACTCTCCCAACTCAGACCTGTTCTCAGACCACCACACTGCAATAATCATTCTCTCTAGCTATTTTTAATGTGGATTCCTCTTTCAAAATCAAAGCAAGATTTAACTTCCTGTTTATTATTATTCCCTTTCCTTACATCCTCCAGAAGAAAAGTGTGCCTTTAGTTAATTGCACTATAGGCTTCAGTGAGTTTTTTTTATCTGTAAAGTATTTGTAAAACACCTTTGCAAAAAATGAGACAAGATTCCAGTGTAAAGTTTCAGACTAATCCTGAAATCACTAAACTCTGTTTTACCAGATCAAAATGTAGTCAGTTTTTAAACACTCTGGGGAAAGGCCCTACGCCAGTACAGATGGCAAAGCATTCAACTAGCTCTGGAGTCTATAAAAATAATTCCTTTTTATTACTCAGCTGGTTCACAAGTAATATGAAAATAAGTCTGTTTCTTGATGATTATATTAAGGGTAATTGGGAGAAAGTAATAGGGCATCTTCTCATTATTGTCTATGAATTGATGTTCCTCAATTATATCCTTTTTATGTGAATGTCCCGTATCTTTTTTTCCTTTTTTTTTAAGGCAGCAGTTTTGCCTTCCAAGTGTCTTTTCCAAAGGGAATTAACACATATCATGCTTTTAGACAAAGTACTGTAGCATAATTAATCTCCGCACTGTCCTTTCCTAGCAACCCAAAGTAGGAAATATATGCAGCCAAAGTGTAAAGCTAAACAGGTTTCTATATTTACAAGAATCAAAGCAGTTAAATGACTCAGCTGCCTCCTAATGTGGGTTATATTTGAATTTGGGGAGGGTGGAGAGAAGAATGGGACATTATTGCTTTAACAAGGTTTACTGCTAAACTGAACATATGTTGCTCATAATGTCACTTTCTAAATCAATGAAATTATCATTATAGAACATGTCGACAAATTAGACATGTAAAGTGCAGGCTGTATGTGGGAGAGATGTAATTTGGCTCTATAAAAAGAAATTAAACAATAAAATATCAATGACAGATGTAGTTAGCTAAAGGTTTTGAGGTTTAAATACCAATTTGTGAAAAAAAATTATGCAGACCCAATCAGGGTGCAAGATAAAAATACCAGCCTTCATGCAACAAGATGATTAAGTATTTGGACCAGATGTTCAGAGACCTTAGCTGTGCCCTTTATTTAACTGGCAAGCATGCTGGCAAGTCCTTAAATTTCCAAAATCCAAGTAACGAAGGTTAGCTCAGATGGAAGTAATAAAACAATCAAATATCAAGAGTCATTCATGTCTGTGCACAATAGATCATGCTACAGTCTTGAACTCCACATTTTAACATACCAGCATCGGCTTTAACGGAACAGGCTTTTTGCTTCTTTTTTTCTAAAAAGAAACTTACTGAAGTATTTTTTTTCCTGTTCTAACTTTCAGTTCTCAAATCAAATGTAGGCACTGAATGCATCTGATATGTTTTAGATCCTTTTCCCACAGGTTTGCAGATTTTATAGCTCTCGAGCCTCAGCTAAAACTCTGTGTCATAATTCCTGGGTTATAGCTTTGTCTTGCAGCTGCTGTATGGTTGTGGGCAAGGTGTTTAAGACTAAACAATAAAACATCTGTACTTTCAAAGAAGAATGTCTTGCAGGTTAAGAGATGACTTCTGTTTCAGACTCTTCTATCGACTTTGCAGGTGATCAATCTCTTTGCTCCTCATCTTTTCCTATTCACAGACAGCAGGGTGTCATAATCTAATCTTTTAGCTCATTTTCTCTCTTAGGCATAGCCTCATTCCTAATCACACTGGAGCTGCTGTGTACAACCATCTTGTGACAGACCAACATTGTGATCTGCAGTCATGTATCTGGGGGTCCTAACTGGGACATGCCATGGCTCCTGTTTGACCCATGTGCCGAATTCTCCTTCCCATGGCAACCAGGGCAGGTTTTCACATATTTTTAGTTTTTACCAGAGTATGAAATGGGGATGTATCCTGAGCTCAGAAATATCGGATCCCTGCTTTGATGCAGCCACTCTGCTTGGACAGTGACTCGCAGAGATGACCCTGATCTTGTTTAAGCCTTCAAGACATTGCTATAATATAATCAGCAGCAATTCTGAAAGCATAAATAAAAGATAACATTCATGAGGTTTTCAGAGGAATGACATAGCGTGCATAAAACATTTGAATAGCACAGACAGAGCAGATGAAAAGGGATTGAGCTGTAAAGAAGAAATCATTCCTTGATGGGCTGATGTAGCTTGGCAGTAGAAGATGGGTTTCATCTGATCAATGTAGGCATCTACAGTGTATGGAAAGCATCTCAGCTATTCACTCCCACTCTTTACCACCCTTACAGACAAGGAAGAAAAATACGCTTCTCAGGCACAATTTAACTCTTCTGAAAAATCTTTAAAATAGATTCATTTAGCTACGGCTTAAAAATGCCCATGAACCACCATTAACTCTGGAGAGAGTCTACAGTGACTAGCCCAGATGTGGACATTTGTTGGATAAATATGAAAAGGCAAACAAAATGTGTGCCCACTGTAGGGACCATCAATTGGTAGCTGTTCAGTCTGCCTTGATGCCATAACATCACCTGAGGAAATTTTCTAATTTTCTTACAGCTAGTTAGAAAATTAAAGAAAATAAAAGCATAAAAAATACCAGCATGAAAATTTTCCCATTTCTTATGAGAAGCCTGATTTGATATTCCCCACAACTTAGGAAAATTAATCCAGCCATCTGAGGAGAAGAATACTCCCTTGTGTACGCTGTTGCTCTTGTGTAATGTGTTTTGAAATATGAGTTTCAGCACTTCTGTTACCATGGTGGCACTTGCAAAACACTTGTAGGCCTGCAAGGGACATCAGAACTAGATTAATTAATCTCTACAAAATGCTTGGAGTTTCACTGGGTGAAAGATACTCAGGGTTAGTTTCCTTGGCCCCCTCTCATGAGGAGCAGTACCTTCAAAAGATGAGTGAAGGTATGTGAAAATTACTGTTTGCCTGGAGGCAGATAAACTAGTCCTGAAAAACGAGGTTTTCTATATTTGTTTTGACCCTTCTTTTTTCCCCATTGGCCTTTAAAGGGCAGATCCCAGTCCTATTCAAATGGTTACCCTCAGCGTACTAAGTTTAAACTCTCCCTCACTCTGGGCAAGCAGGGAACACAGCTTTCATTATTCAAAAGCACTTAAATGAAGTGAAATACTTTCTTTTAAGTGATTGTCTGAACATAGAAGAGAGATGGAACTTGTAGAAAGAAGTAATGTCTTTTCTGAGACAAACTGATAGAAGCAAAAAGAAACAGACAAGCTTTAAGGGGCTTTTGTCCTGGAAAGATTGTTTTTTTCCAACACTATCAGTTATTCTAATAAAAGATATTACCTCTCCCTATAAACCTTGCCTCTCACCTCTTAATGTTTCTTATACTGATACTTCTTTTTATTCCTGTTTTCAGTTATATGGATTTAGAAAGAGTCCATATCCATCTTCTGCACTTTTCAAGTGCTTAAAATACTCTGCCTGTAGAATTTACACTGTAGATGGAGTGCTCCCAAACAGCTGCACTTACATAACGGTGCTGATTGAATGTCTTGTTTTCCACGTGTCAGTCCAACCGGCTGGAAACCAGGACTGCTGAGGAATACCGGCTTTCTGAAAATCATTAGTATTTTATTCCCCTCCCTAATTAATTTCCCTGTACCGTGAGAGAGTTGCACTAGAGGTACCAAGTTGGTGGAATTTGGATCATGCTGCAATGTAACCCAGGCTTCCCTAGTGTCCACTAAGATCCCCTGCTCACTGCTACTGGGGTTATTTGTGAGCTTGACATAACTTTATTCCCAGGATATATAGAATTATATTTCATTGCTTTTGCTCTTCTCTGGACATGATTAGAAGGATGTTGGCTTTGCCTCTAAGATGGCTCAAAAAAGAGAAAGCTTCTGGATATTCATACCCAACTTTTTAAATGCTCCATTTATCTGCAAGAGCTGGAAATTATCTACAGTTTTTCAGATGAAGGCAAAATTACCTTGTCTACTAAACTGATCAAAAATAGCATCCCTCCTGTGCTACCCAGCTTGGACTACTTTTTGTACCTGCTAATTTAGGTTATTCTGCTGTGCCCTTTCCCAAACTGTCGGGGCACTGCTTCACCAAACTGAGACAAAATACTTCTGTAAGAGCCATGATCCCCATTTTGACCAATCTCCTACAGAAAGGTTATGCCTAGCAGTGAAATACCCTCAGAATTTATGTGGTCTGATAGTCCTAGTTTAGAGGAAAAGCAGAGAGATTATCTGTTGGAAAGAGAACACAACAGGCATAAGCAATCCAGGAGGTTCCCGGAGTGCACAGATGGTAATTTTCTTCTCCAAGTGATAGAGGCGCCAACAAGGAGAGGTGCTATTCCAGACCTCATACACACCAGCAATGAGGGGCTTGTTGGGAATGTGAAAGTCAGAGGCAGCCTTGGCTGCAGTGACCATAAGATGGTGGAGTCAAGGATCCTGAGGGCAGGAAGAGGGGTGAAAACAAAGCTCACAGTACCAGACTTTGAGAACAAACTTTGGCATCTCCAAAGATCTTCTCAGAAGAGTCATATGAGATAAGGCTGTGGTGCAAAAGAGGACTCAAGAAAGCTGGTTCATGTTCAAGAATCACCTCCTCCAAGCTCAACAGAGTCCCATTCCAACAAATATGAAGTCAGGCCAAAATTCCAGGCAGCCAGAGTGGATGAACAAGGAGCTTCTGGCTAAACTCAGACACAAAAAGGAGGCATATAGAGGGTGGAAACAACCAGCTCAAGGCAGTCCTGCTTGAGCAGGGGGGTTGTAGGAGGTAACCTCCAGAGGTCCTCTCCAACTCCAACCATTCTGTGATTCTGTGGTTCTATGCTATCTGCCATTGTGTCTTGAAAGCCATCCAATTAGAGACAAAATACATTTTCCAAGCTATAGGAAATATCAAGACATCATATCTGGCTCACTGAAACATGAAACACTGGAGTCTGGGTGGTGTTCTGGCACCATATCATCTCCCATTTTCATCTCTGGCACTGGTCACAGGGCACTGGAGAACAACTTGACCTTTAGTTGGAGCCAGAATGTTTTTAACATCTGGCCAAAGAGGTCCAGCCACTAGCACCAATTTCTAACTGTATTTCCATGGCATTTTTTCACTATCAGAGAATGAGTTTTGCAGATATATGTAGGCACAAATGACAGAATATAAACTTCCTCTTATTTCACTGAGGGTATATGAGGGTGTTAGAGAAGGACTACAGCTCCAAGTGTTCATTAATGTAGTTTTCTGCATCTATGAGACACGCTTTTTAAAATAATTCCTGGTGGAGTTTAATTAGAGCAGTTAAAAGTTTTTGAAACCATCTTTTGATGGCAAGCTCTTTTCAGTGAAATGGAATGTCTCTGTTTCGTAAAATTTGCAGGTTTGGGCTGGGGGAAAGAAAATCAGACAATAAGTGTTTAGTTTTACATTCATAATCTGGAAAATATAGAAAACTTAAAAAAAATTATTAATATTTACTAAATAGTAATTTATTTCTGTGATTTTTTTCTCCCAAGTCAAAATAAATGACATTCTGACCAGCCCTCTTTACAATATGCATTTTGTATGACCAGTTGTATTAGCCCTTTCTCCCATATGTTTATAAGCAAATGTAAATTGCTGGCATGAATCCAGACAGCTGGCCTCAGTGGGACATCTTTCTTGGTCATGCCTTTGAATCTAAACCCTGCAGACAAAAGGCGGTGGTGAATAAGTCACCCTTTTCACACTGGGCTCCAATTACATCTGTTGCTTTTTCAGGCAGGGCGTTTGAATTTTGCAGACAGTCCTTGGGCAGCTGTTAGGTTTGTAGCCATATCTAAGTCTGAATTCTCATGAATTGGAAGTACTTAAACTCTGCTATGATTCCCATATCCCACAGCCATGGGAACCGTGAGAAAACTTAGGCAGATAGATTGATTAGACTCTCTGAGTCACCTAACTTCTGTCAGGGATGTGAATCTGGAAAGCCAAAATAAGCTTCCTTCAGACAGGGGTTCACTGGAGATTTCTCTACAGTGTTTAATAATATGACTGTGCCCAAAGAAAACCAAGAAATTGTACGCTCCCTCTCATCTGACATTAATAAAATTAATTTGCCTTCAGAGTAATAATGAAATATTTCTCCAAGGAAACTTATTTTACATGATTTTTTCCCCCTGCTTTTGAAAAGAGTATCTTCTGCGTATTCTGCTGATTATATTTTTAAATGCTGCTCTATTTTGAAATCTGAAATTAAAAGGTTTTCAAGCCTAAAAAATGCAAAATCTGATAATAGCTTTTTGGTCCATTTTTCTCTCCTTTGGCCTTAGTCCCATGAAACCAGAATGGTAGGAGTTATTAATTCCCTGTTATTTATTGGTTATCTCAAGACTTCATCCTTCTTGTGATATCTTAATATATTAAGTGTTTTCTATGGAAATGATTAAGGTATTACAGGCAGAAGATTGTGATACTGCTTGAGTGGTTCCAGAGCATGTGATCTCCAAGGAAACAGAGATCCTATTACCAGTCCCTTTCCTACAGAAGTTATCAATGGTACAAGATGCTGCAAGTCGTGCCGTTGACTTCAGCAGAACTATTCCTAACTTGTGAAGTTCAGTACGTGAAATACGTCTAATTGGGTTATTTTTAAGATAAATTAAACAGTACACAAATTTACCTCAGTGACATGATTCACAGGCTTTGAACTTCTCTTCCGCTCTTTTGAGAGAACTATTGATATGAGAAAAATAAAACTTTAAAGCATAAGTTCAGCTTTTAGTTCAAAAATGCCACATGGACTCTAAATGTGATCTGCCCAGGCATTGCAGGGGTCAGCCAGCTTTTGGTTAGCTTCACAATTTGGGTCAACTTTCATCCCAAAGAAATATCAGAGTCTCCGCAGAGGTAAGGCAATTAATATATTTCAGCAGACACTTTTACTACAATGAGGAGGAAAATGCAAAATAAATTATGAGTTTTACAACCCTCCGTATTACCTCATGACCAGCCTTCCCAGTTAAATATGTGAATTATTGTTCATATTTCTGCTGCAGGACATGCAAGTTTCGTTGCTGCTGTATCAGGGCCCCTCCTCCTTTCACAGATGAAGTCTGGGACAGTGCCACAATGTGCAGGCAGGTCCCCAAGGGCTAAAGTAATGTTATAGCCATAGGACAGCCTTGTAAATTTATTGGAAGGAGGATGGGAGCATGATTCTCCAGTGCTTTGCTGAACTGGGACCTGTATAAGCTTGTTTCCAGGTGTTTTTTACTTAGTTTCTCTCACACACTACTTTATATTGGCTTTACAAAATCCTGGTGTATTAGATGTATTGCAAATGATGTCTTAAATATCACTGATGGCTCCCTGAAGTATATTCTCCGTTAAAATGTTCGGTCTGATTTAAATGACCAAAGCTACAGAGCTCCCACCAGCTCCCTGCGGAAGCGCTTGAGACTCTAACAGATCTCACCTTCCAGTCAGCAGGACTCTCTTATTTAATTTTGCCTGCCTATTACCTGGAGACACTTCTCGTACCCTAAGCATGCCATTTGCACTTTCACTGTGATGTGTTATAGCTTAGGATACAAATGACTTACTGTCTGTTAGTTATGTCTAGGTTTTGTTCAGAAAAGATGTGTATAGCAAAACATGCTTCAGAAAAACTGTTAGAAATCGTATAGCTAAGCCTAAGAGGTTATTCCCTGGATTTTCTACCTTACTCTATTTTTACTATTTCCTGGTTTAATTATCTTAACATGGATAGCTAGAGAGAAGTACTAATCCTATCAATTGCACTCTCTAAATCCCAGTACCTTTGTTCAGGTTAAACTGGAAGTCTTCTTTAGAGACTGCCTTTAAAGACCTTTTCATGAACTGTATCAAAGGGTAGAAGCTTTTAATTTCTGAAAGTAGAATTGAAAGTGGAAAAAAAAACCTCTAAAAGCTGCTGATACTGTTTTTTTTAAAGTAATGCATCTGGCACTGAGATGTTAGAAACAGGCTCTGTTTTCTGTAAATTTATAAAGATTTTTGATGAAGACAGCCCTACATTAAAATGGGCTTTTTGGTTATGGAAAAAAAATGTAAGCCATACATCTCTTCTATGATATCTTAAGAGAAGCTGGTTTAATACTGTAGATTTTGGATAGATTAGCATGAAAATGTGAGCAAGAGAACATGAAGAACAGGACCTTAGGTTTCAAGAAACCTAGACTTCCTTAGACTAGGCTGCCTTAACATTGCACAGGGGATTTGCAGAGAGAAATACGTACGCACTAAGAGTCTAATTGTCCCTGCAAGTGCAATGCACTTATGTACAATTTAGTTATCTAAAATAACACTCAAGTTTGTCTCAAGCCACACTAAGATAAGGAACAAGGGACGGCCTTGTTGGAACGAAGACGACAATCTCCATCCAAAGATCTGCCATCAGGACATTGTGGAATTTATCCAACATAGGATTTTATATATTTTTCTCCTAGCTCTATCCATCTTTCCCATGTAAGTTGTAAATTTCAATGAAAGGGCTCAATTATAATGTATGTGCCTGGCATGAAGGATTACTCATCTTGGACAGCACTTTTGGATGCTAACATAATGCAGTAATGACTCACCATCAAATGCAAAATGTTCTGCTCAAGAAATCACAGTTGATTATGGCTCGCACTACAGTGATCCAGGATGAGTCTTGCCTCTCACCAAATAGGGTTCAGATAAAGATGAAAAATCTCACTTTTAGAGAAGGAAACAGCATTTCAGGGAGAACATAAAGCTATGTGCACTGCCTGTACAGTGCAAACAGTACAATGAAGCTAACGGCATTTTTGTCTTTTAGTATTCCTCCGTCCTAAAAGCTCATCCTGCAGGAAGTTAATGCTTCCTCTGATGCTCTTCAGTCTCATTGATTTTAGCGATGTTCAGTGCCTTAGAAGATGACGTAAAACGTTTGAATAAAATGTAAACAATACTATAAAAACAATAATTGAAATTGACAATCAGTCATGATAAATCTAAATGGAAGTGATTTTTTTGTGTTATGTTCAGCTTTCATTCATTCAGTGGACATTTCCACTTTAAGTCTTTGTATCTTTAATTATTTCAGATATGAAATAGCTGCTGTTTTAAGAACCTACACTTGAGCAGAACATACAATCAGAATAACTTCCATGCAGTGAAACCAATTTGACTTGTGTAAATAGGCAATGGTAACATTAGTCAGAAAGTTTGTCTATGCATGACAGTTGCTTTGTAGCCCCTGAGATAAAGTGAAAGAGCATGGCATTGTCACCTGCCTGTCTCTGCATCCATCATTAAGCTAGAATTTGTTAAGGTGACATAGACGCTGACTGATGTAGCAGGATGCTGTTCAGCATCAGTTGCTATGGGTCCCGGAGTTACTAAATCCCTTTTTATTCCTATTTAGAGTCAGGGTCTATAAAAGGTGCCATATCTCTTTGTAAAAACCACAAGCTGGCACTGAAACCTGCAGAAGTGACAGGCATCATTTCTCTGAATACCTGTAGGAATCTCAGACATGTTTTCTGCAGTACTTAAACGGAAAAACTAAATATTTTCCATTCTTTTTATAGAACATAGAGGGATTAAGAACATGATTTGTCTGTGGGATATACCTCACCAGATTTGCTAGTGACTGATTTCAGTATTTTATTCATACCTTCCTGTTACCCTATAAAAGCCCTCAAGAATTAAAAGGAGTCTTTGGCATTTCAGACTCTAGTTAGCCTAAAAAGAATGATTCAGAAGAAACACTTAAGTAAGGAATTGTGGGACCAAGACAAACTATTCCAAGAGGCTTTGCTTCCAAAGTAATAAACTAATATCTATGTGATTATTGTTTATAGGAAAATCAAGCTGTTGGTTTTTGAGGCAGAGAGAACAGTGTTTTCTCCAGCTTCTGACAGCATCTAAATGTGACTCGTCTTTTTATTTGATGCAAATTTTTGCTTGGAACTTCCTCTATTCTCTGTTTCTGAAATTTGGGCGTGGAATGCCTATGTACACTTTTAGAAAATAAAGAGCAAGAAGTCTTGTTTATTTTGTTACTATTGGTCCATTTGTACAGTTCCTGTTACACGCTTTTGATTAAGATCAGAATTTCCAAGTATTATGAAAACCAATATGTACTTACATGAAACAGCATGTGTATTAAAAAATCAAAGCAAATATTGCTATACTAACTACTGCAAAGGCAATATCAACACAAGGAATAGCAAAGGTTTCTACTAAAGAGCCACATGCTATTGCAAGCACTTTATCACCTTACTTTTACACTATAATTCAGCCTGTGCAACAAACATATTTCAGTACTATTCAGTCACCTCAATCAAATTGCAAAAGTTCACTTGGCTTGCCACAGACTAAGATGGAACCAAAGGGATAACTATAAACCTGCAGAAACTATTTGGTATTCTTTCCATATTGAAAGCAATATTTTCAGTATCATTACTGTTATTGTTTTCATTACTATCTTAATATGTTCTGCAGGGCATTACAACTAAGAATTTCATTACATGTATAACACTGGATCTGAAGTACTGCAGGTAAGAGTTGCACCATATCAAACAACTCTGAGTCTGTTTCTTACAGGCATCATTTCAAACTTATGGTTCCATTACTTCCAACTGGGTTTGCAGATTGAGTACTGGTTTATGAAGTATTAATTCTTGTTTTATATTCTAAAATACTGCTTTCTCAGTTAAAAAAAAATCCATATATACAATAGCAAACATTTTCCCACTGGGTTACAAGCAATTAGAACCCACGAAGAGAAAAGTCATCTGTCAATTGCAAACATTGTACTTAAAAAGAAATCCTCAATGCTGTCTGACTAAGCCAATGTTTAAGCAAACAAATATATTCAAATATTCAAAGATATAGTTGATGTAGTAACACTTTTTGCTGAGCTTAATTCAAAAATCACTGCAGTGTAGTAAACAAAACACCCCCTAAAACAGAGATTAAAACAAGCAATGATAGAACTGCATATAAATGACAAAATAACCACAGGTATATGAATGTTTATTGCTGAAAAAGACCACATTTCACACTAAACAAAGAGGTGGAGGTGGGGTGATAAAAAATAACGATGTAAATAAAAACTAATAGGATGTCATCAGTCTGTGACATGGTCACAGTGTTTGACAATGCTCAGTTCATGCACCAGCCTAATAATGCCTCTTTCTTATGGTCATATATTCTATTATATATTGTATACAGACATAATATTATGGATTTGGCTGCATCGTATTGATCATAAGACTTTAAAACAAAGCATAAGATTTACTTTTTCATAAGGCTTTTTTAAGTCTATAAGGCACACAAGTCATATTTTCATGCTTTTCTTCAGAGTCTTATGGACCTGAAAATTCATAGTTCTAATAAAAGATGAGGTTTTGTTTTGTTTTCATATGACTCACATTAAATCACAGGACTTACTTAGCAATATTACTATAAATTTATAGACATGCATCACAAAGATTAGAAGGCTGCATTTGTCGTCTTTGAACACACCATTGACTTTCAAGGAACACACTTTTGTTTAGGAATCTCTACATTAAGCTTTAATGCCTTTTCTTATTTCTTCTTTTTTTTTCCCTATCAAAGTGTAAAGCCCAAGGATCCTTAACGCCAGATCCTCTGAACTGGTGTTAAGTGCCCAGTACTAAAGACTGTACTGAAAGGTCAGTGGTAAACCTGCCTCCCATAATTTGTATGCAATGCTGCAGTAACAGCAAAGAGAGGTTACATTGCCCACTGCTTGGTTTAATTGGAGTTAAGTAGATCTATTATGTTGGTGTGCCCCATACACTAGCTGTTTATTTTGATTAATGCAGGCATCCCTGTGAGTGAAATGTCTGTGGGATAGAGAAACTTTTAGAAGAAATAAGTGAACAGTAAGAAGATGTTATATAGACTAATTTTCTGACTAATTGGCTGGGGTAGCCAATTTCTGACTCTTCTTTGATAGATTTGCTGCTCAGCATGAGTCCTCATCAGTTGTTACACTTCACAATTTGGGACCCTAAAAATTAAGACACTCTAAATCACCATTCTTGAATAAATTTTATTACTTCTAATTTGTGACAAAAGTAATAGCGAGTAAACTAGGAGTGAGGGTCGGTAAAAAAGGAATGTAGAGACTAGAAATGGGCAGTTTAAAAGAATAAGATTTGAAATAAGACAGGAAAAAAAATGCAGCTGGGAAGAAACTTTAAATTTTCTCATAAGCAAAAGGATATACAGCCTGCAAAGGTATTGTGACAGAGGAAAGAACAAAGGTTAAGGCGTTAGGTTTAGAAAGAAGGATAAATCTGCTATCTATAGGTATCAGACTGACATAGTTTCAAGGCTGTCATCCTCCTGGACTGTAACCAAGAAGAATGTGGTTCTGCTTTGGTAGGCTCACAGGAGAGGAGATAACTACAAGGGGTAGACGAATCTAACTGAAAAACAAATGTGAGAACCAGGACAAAACCTTTCTAGCCAGATTCCATTAAGGTCAAGTAAATTCAAGTCCCTTCCAGCATCAGCTGAGTCTTCCTGGTGGTTACAAAGGGAACCTAAATGACTCTTTTATGCTAAATGTCTGAAACCAAGGCATCAACCGTGAGCCATCTGTGTATGTTACCAGCCACGTGTGCTGCAGGAAATGGCTGGATTGAAAGTTATTTAGAGAAAGCGCTTTTGTGATCTTATTTATTGCACTGAAAAACTCAGGGAAATGTAGTGCCCTCAGCAGCAAGAACCTGCTCAGGACACCGCCAGCCACATCTTCTGGTAGGAAAAAGGGACAGAGAGATTACCGTGGGGGAGATCTTTCAGGAGGTTAGGGCCAAGGGAGACAGCACTTATTAGACAATAAGAATAACAACCAAAGTTGGAATAATAGCTCATAAGCTTTCAAAGTTTCTAGATGTTTATCCTAATGAAAAATGAATCTCTCAACCTTCTGAGGTTAACTTGCCCCCACTTATAACATCATTAGGAGACAATGTCAATGAAATGGAACATTGTCACAGGACACCAGTTTCCCACTGCTAAATAAATGCTGAGCCAAAGCCAAGATATTTATTTTCAAAGTGGGAGATATTTACCCTGTAAACATGTTCTGTTCCAGTGACTTTACATCTGTTACACCAAACTCCTAATGGGATAGATGCTGCCTGATGCATGTGGTTAAACTAATAAGAGTTTCTCTGTGTCCTCCTATTGAAAATATATATATTTTTTTTATTGGATTAGAGAACAGACTAGCTCAGCATTTCAGCTAATCGGGAAAACAGTTGATTCATTCCAGTGCATTTTCTCATACACATGCTACTTCAGTGGCTCTTCAGTGTAAACAGCTGGAAAGCCCTGTTGTCATTCAACAGCTATAGAGCTGTAAATTAACTTTCTTGCTAGGCTAACAGCTTGGCATACATGATGTAGCACTAGCACCGTAGACATCACAGGAACCAAAATTGCAGAATCACATACATTTTGACATGGATGATACTAAAGAAACATCAACAGTCTCTGGAGAACTGGAGAAAGAGGAAAATGTCTGGGCCAAGAAGATGCTCTTTGCATGGACCCAAGAATTTCCAGTTTCAAGCCCAAGGAGATGCAGCAATTTGGACAAAGGCACATCTGCTGAATCAAGTATGTGTAATATGGGTCCCAGAAGAAGGGAACAGATATAGGGGCAGGAAGTTTAGATACTTTTAATATCCACTTCTATTAAAGCAAATATCTACCAGAGCTATAGACTAATTTCTCTCCTGCTTTGACAATCATAATCCTTGATTGTTGACTGCCCAGAAGAAACAGAAAAACTATTTATATTAAAAAGACCTTTATTTTTAATTGCTGCTTATATTAAAAGAAATCAAAACTTAAATTAAAAGTTCTAAAGGTCAAGAAATTCTTCTTTTCTTGCCATATATATTGAGGAAAAGTTTAAAAGTATGATTTGGAAAATAAATTTCTAGAGAGAAAGAAAATCCCATGAAAGACACTCCCTTTCGCAAGAGCACTGAGTTCCTAGGTCAAACTGATGTTATACTATTAACAAAATACTAATAACAAAAACAAAAAAAAATAACAAAAGATATGTGTTATTTCAGGGGTTTAAGGCTCCTTAGAGTTTCTGCGGATCTAGACCTTCATGCCTTAAATTTATCAAATCACAGTTTCTTCAGTACTGAGCTAAATATTGCATATTGCATAGGCCTGAAGTGGAAGTTGATACAGGCAATAAAAGCACTGACTGTTAAGGAATACTTAGATACTGCAATGAAGCATCGCTTAATGTTTACATCTATTGTCCTTATTATTTTTTATAACATGGATTTCTTCGTAGGCAGGGAATTTGGGTAGGACCACCTAATAAGAACACTGGTCCATTGCTTAGCTGTTTGTGGTAAGGTATTCCCAGTGCTTCCACCAAGCACTTTCTCTGCTCCTTGATGAGGCAAGGATATTTTACTGTCTCAGAAATAAAGAACCCTCAGACCATTAACCACAAGGGCACACCTTTATGACTTACTGAGTTCCATTTTGTCGCTTTTGTTATGAAATCTTTCAGTGCTTTATTCTGTTCTGAAAAATATTTTTTAAAATAGGAATATATTCTCCAGGAGCAATCCTAGGCAATGCTGACATGAATTTGAGTTTGCACTTTGAGAAACCTTGCTTTTCATGATACATCCATAGTTCCATGACAGTCCTTCCTTGGACCACATATTTCTCTACAGCTCTGCAGCTTCCTCCATATTCAAGTTGCCTCAATATGCTTTTTCTGTAGGTTTATTTCAATTCATTTTAATATAGCCTCAGAGCAGATGTCGTCAGGATCCAATAATCACAGTTTATTGGGTGGACAGAAAGCAGGCAGTGAAGTCTCTATGGGGATCTTCAGCATCAATTTATGAGGTGCATTGCAAAACTAAAATCCATCTGATTTCCATCAGCTTAGCTATAAATGCAGGTATAATGATTCTGTCCACTTATTTTCAAATCAATTTAACATAACTATCTCCTGGAATTAGGAGACATGGATCACTGCACAGTTTAGGCACTAATATATTGGGGTTTAGTCACCAATGTCCAATAGCACTGATTAGTTTAGTGTCCCCACTCCTGTATTCACTTCACATTGTTAACAACTATTGTAAACTGTAGATTTGTGTTGTCTGGGCTTTCTACACAAACCATGCAATTTAGAAAGCAGAAGATGCAAAATGTTTTAATATCAGCTGTTGCAATTCATGAGCACTTAGTGCATCAGAATGCTGAAAATAGTTTGGTGCTTTGGGGATACAAATGTCAATAACATAAAATTTGGAAATTTGGACTGGCATGTTCATGGAAAGCACGGTCTGAAGAAAAATGTATGTTTTCTTCCTGTTTTCAGCTATCTCATCAGCTTTGCTAGAATACAAGTGGTTTACATATTGTATTCATGCTGATGGCTGAAATGGGGGCAAATCGCAAGTTAGACAATGTACTAGTGGAATTTATAGGAGTACGTAAACATGCATAGCAACATTTCAGTGTACATATTATTCCAGAGAAAAATTCAGTTCAAAACATGTAAAGAAAGAATTGAGGCATTCAGTTGGATGTATTTTAATGTTGAAGTTTAATTTGTGTTTTCAATGTTTATTTATAGGGAAGTCTTTATTATGAGCAGGATCTTCATCTGATCAAATGCAATGATGCAATTAAATTGCTGCTTGTTGAAACAGGTTTTATGGTGCTTATTAAAAGTAAATATAAATAAATGTTTGAAGAACTGTGTGATCAAAAATGCCTTTTGATATTAGATGGAAATCTATGAGTGCATGAAATGTCTTAACTCTTTAAATGTTGCAGATGAATGTTTTTAACATCACCGCACCAGTTATTACAAACACAACTCATCTGGGTTTTTTAAAAGCTTTTGTCAGAGATCTCATGGGGGTCTATTAAAAAAACAACACAAAGTAATCATGGACTATATCAGAAATATCCAGGTCAAAGGCAGAAGCCTGTGTGAGAGTATACTTTTAGTCAGGCAATTCAAGAAGAGGAAGAAAAGATTTGTTCTGCTACGAAATGAAGTAGGAAATCTATAGACAGAAACACCCAAACAAGCCACAGTGTCTACTGCATCTTTTGCTCCTGCCTTCTCTGAAGAGATTGATGTGATGGAAAGGCTAAAGCAATTAAAAGCATGAACAAATGAGAAAAACTGAGACTGAGTAATAGAAGTGGTTATATTAGTTATATATTTTCATGGTCACTGAGCCTCAGGAAATCCATCTCAAAGAGAGCACTATCAGAGAAAAAGAGCTGTCAGGACAATCTCAGAGCTGTCAGTGGTTATCTTGGGGAGCTTATGGGGGGGGGGCCCAGAATTGGAAAAACACAATTATTGAGCCTATCTTTAAAAAAGGGGGAAAGGAGGATAGATTTGTCAGCTTAACTTTAATTCTTAGAAAAATCCTGGAGCAAATAACGAGCAAACAATTCGTAAGCCCTTCGAAGATAACAAAAAGATGAGTGACAGCCAACATGGATTTGTCAATTTGGTGGGCTGACCTTGGCTGGATGCCACATGCCCACCAAATTTTCTATCAATCCCCTCTTTTTTTTTTTTGCAGCAGGACAGTGTGGGAAGAAAAAATAAGATGGAGAAGAAGTCATGGGTCAAGATAAAGGCAGTTTAATAAAGCAAAAGCAAAGGCCATGCATGGAAGCAAAGGAAAACAAAAGATTTATTCTCTACTTCCCATCAGCAGGCAATATTGAAGTAGGGCTTCAACAGGCATAGTGGTTACTCTGGAAGACACATATTAATAACAAATGCTCCCCCTTCTCCTCCTTCATTCGCTAAACTTTCATTCCTGAGCAGACATCGCATGATATGGAATATCCCTTGGGTCAGTTGGGGTCAGCTGTCCTGGCTGTGTGCACTCCCAAGATCTTGCCCATCCCTAGCCTGCTGGTGAGGGGGGAATGTTGGAGAGAAGCCCTTATGCTGTGCCAGCACTGCTCAATAGTAACCAAAGCACTGGTGTGTTGTCGACACCTTTCCAGCTACCAATACAAACCACAGCACTGTGACAGCTGCTGTGGGGAAAATTAACTCCATCTCAGTTAGACCCAATGCATTCAGAAACAAACCTTGTCAAACTAACTTCATTGCCTCCTCTGACAGGGTAGCAGGCTTTGTAGATAGGGCAGAAGCAGTAGATGCTTTATTTCTTGATTTCAGTGAGGTTTCTGACAATGTTTCAGCTGACACTGTCAAAGTAAGGAAGGGAAACATTGGTGAGATTAAACTGCTATAAGATGGGCAGAGGAATGGCTGCAAACTTGTACTCAAGGCATACGGAGGAAAATAAAGTATATTTATTAGGACAGAAGATGCCAAGTAACTGAAAAGAGGTCCAACCACTTGGGAGGTTGAGAATTCAGAATGAGCTTGAGAATTTGTAGAAACAGTCTGAAATATCTCAGATGACTTCGGGGAACGACTGGCTAATCAGCAGCTCTGCAGAAAAAGAGCAATGATGGAGAATAAGATAAGAGTGGATCTCTAAAATGAATATTATCAGCAAAGTGACACTTTTGCAGAAAAGCCAAATACTATTATGGGATGTACAAGCAGGAATAATGTCTCTAAGTTACATGACATAATCTTTCTGCTCTATTTGGTATGAATAAGGCCGTAGCCAAAGCACGGTGTTCCCTCTGCAGTTTGCATTTCAAGAAATATTTGGGTCAGCTAAAGGCAGTGCAGAGTGATTAGGGGTGTAGAAAATCAACCTATTAGAAATCAAGGAGTTGAGATTGCTTCCTCAAGAGAAAAGAGCAAGAGGCAGGGTTAGTAGTCTTCAAATATGTAAAAGGTTGCTGAAAGGGGAAAAGATTGAATTGTTCCACATACTTATCTTGTATGTGACAAGAAATAATATGCTCTAAACTGTAGAAAGGGATATTTATGTTAAGACACTGGAAGAACTTTTTAACGGTAAGAACAATTATGCACAGAAATATATTACCTGAGAAGACTGTGAATCTCCACCACTGAAGACCTTAAGAGCAGTTTAGATAAATATATGTTAGGAATAGCTCAGAGAGAGCTGATCCTGTCTGGGGTAAAAGAATGATCCCTTGATGTTCCTTCTACCTATTCTTTCTGTATTTCTCTCACACATTAACATGACGGTGCACAAAGGTTCACCATTTAGAGTTGTGGAGCTGAATGTAATTGCTAATGATGTGCACAGCGGATAAGCAGGACACTGGCAGATGACAGAACATTTTCTCGAGTTAAAGTTTGCTCAGAGGAATTTTTGACAGTACTAAATGGGAAGAATGATAGCAAAGATAGCTTGAATTACTTATTCACATTACTGGCTAGGCTAGCCAGCAAACCAGATGTAGGTAATTTTGTGCATAAGACACATGAGGGCTGTTGAGCCCTCCCTGATGGTGAAACTGAGTATGAGAGTCCACAGTGAAACTCATAATGCTGTTAGGTAAAATCAAAGGATTTTTATTTTTTTTAACCTGGATTATTATATGAATTTAGGTTACAGAAGTCCAATTTTGTATTATTTCCTAATTAAATAGGAACTGAATTACTAGATTGTTTAGAGTGGGAAATACTAAAAGTCTAACAAGAATAATTATATACTAGAGTGTATTCCATCTTATAATTTGAGATCACATGAGCACCAACATCATTTGTGCCATTCAGAGTGATGAGGGAAATGAAACGCTAGAATATCCCTAACTGGAAATTTTTTAGGTTACCTGTCATTTAGAGTAGTCTGGCTTGGAGACAGGAGTGTATTCATCACAAAAGCAATAGAGCAACACTCACAAATAGGCAGCATGATATGAGCTCCATACGACTGCTTCAGCTCTCTGTACAATAGAGGCTTGTATTCTGGTAAAGGGTTTTTTCTCCTTAACTAGTAACTGTGCACTGTTATTAGCCATCAGAGTCTACATCGGGCCATTCTTCCCTTGCAGACGTGTAATCTATTCTCATTTGCTTCTTTGCAACTAGCAGCTCTTTCCTGAAGCACATTTATATAGGTAGCATTTACCTAATGGCAGCACACTCCACTTAGCAGGGAAACGCATAGCATGTGATATGAATCTACTATATCTTTTGAATTTACCAATGTGTTACCTGGAGTCTTTACCATCATGACAAGCCAAAGAAAACCTATGTGCACCAAGATGTGAATGGTTCCTAGGGAACTTTGTCTTCTTACTCATTAAAGAACAAAGCTGTTCTCTTAAATTCACAAAATATAACAAAACATTGCCAAGTTTTCTTGATTTTTTTAAGATGGAGAAACGAGATCTTTTTACCTGCCAAGAGTGTCAAGTAAAGAAACCTCACTGTTTACATTTCCTATCTAAATATATTTGTCTCATGTCAATATAAAATGATTGTTGTATTTCTACCTGCTGCTGTTGTCTATGCAAAGTGGATAATTGTGCTTCAGAGCCTCTAAACAGTTTTGGTGTTCTTTGGGATACAAACTGCTACATGGGTAACTAAAAAAACATCTACTTTCACAGTTTGATCATAAAGGAATGACAATTGCTTAAAAACATTTAAAGAAGGAAAAGTTATTAGCAGAATTTAAAGGTGTTACTTGTTGGAATACAGTAGTGCAGACTTGACAATTTGAAATACTCTAAGTGTCACTAAATAAAGTAATGGGGTCATATCTCATGTGTCTCTAAACTGGTACAGATCCATGGAGTTTAACAGCACTGTGCTAATTACATCAGCAGAGAATTTGCCCTCTAGTTTCTTAAGGCATGTCACAGACAAAAATGCTTTGCACACAGGTGTTTATTGTCAATTTGATGTCCTTGGATGTGTGCGTTTGTGTTTATATAGATGCAGAGGCTGATGCAGGGATAGATCTGTGCAGTTCTCTAGCTCTGGCATGGCTATCAGCAATCTGTACGTTTTCATTTTGAACTCTGGCACCTTGGAATAAGCTGGAGAAGAACTAATAACTCTGCCTGGTGTCTCCAGGTCTAGAGAGATCTGAAATGCTTTTATTGATAGACGATGAACTCTGTTTATGACTGAGGAGTGTGGGGAGAGTTGAGGGGGGTTCTACTGCTGAAAAAACATAACTATTGAGCTACTTTTACTGACGAATGGAAAAAAGCAAGCAAACAAAACAACTCAATGTACTGTGTATTAGCCTTGAATTCACCTTAGGCTCTTTATCTACTTTTTTCATCCTGTTTTCTCTCTGGTTTATTCCATGCTCCAGCCTATAAGGATTTGACAGCACTGCTGCCTTTTAGCAATGCTTGCTCTACATGGGAGGGCAGCAAAATATTAGCTAGTTTAATGACATTCTCTGGCTCCCTAGAAGAGCAGCATTCATCATCATCACTTAAGAAAACACCTTATCTCAAGTACACAAGCTCAAGCAGGTTATTGCATCCACATCCATTACAAGGTTGCAACATGTACACTAAGGTTACCAAGAGTCAACATGCATTTTATTACTACTTCAGAGAGAATTAATGTATTGAACCACAGTGCTAGCTAATTATCCATGTCATTGACCCTGACACCTTAATGGAAAGTATTGTTTGCCCATTGCACAGCAGCTCGCACAGAATTAGTGTTGCATTGGACATATTATAATTAAGGCTTGAAAGCACATAAATGGTTATAAAGAAGAAAAGAGGTCACTCTTGTTCTACCTTACTCTCTCTCTCCTGTTCCGCCTTCAGGTGCAAGCCTAAGTATACTTTCAGTTCATTTATGTGTGTTGCAACCTTGTGTCGAACAGTGATGTCCAAGCCAATATTGTCTTGGGATCCTAAAATCATGGGCTCATATGTTAATTCAGTCTAGAAGGGACCTCATCCATCCAAGCTCCTGTTCACAGCAGGCTCACCTCATTAACACCCCATACCTTTGTCACTACACTCATAACTCTGAGGTAGTAAGTCCCAGAAAATAGTTCTTAATATATAATTATTTGTGATTTCCCAATCACCATCTACTTTCTAATTTCTTTGCCGTTATTAATTTTCCTCCTCTTTGCTGCTAGTCAATTGTCTTAAATATTATTCTTTTAAGTCTCTACAGTATCTGATGAAAACGAATTAGGCTTCTGAGTGTGTTCTCAGACTTAATCCTGCAATTATCTACTTCATACTGTTCATCACTCTGCCCAGATTCTTTACAAAGATTATTTGGCCTGGACAAATGCCTTCAAGGTTTGAAGACTCAGTTTCAATAAAGTTTACAGAGGCTTTCATCTTTATCAACCTTACTAAAGTCTGCAGTGTGATTTTTAAATTTAGTGGCATAGTGTCTTCCTTGGACTCACAGCCATACCCTTGTCCAAGAGTTAGGAAATCTGTAGCAACCTTGTTATCAGTATTTTGATTCTTCTCTTTTTATAATCCAGAAACTGCACTACAAGGTATAAAGATATGGATAATGTCAAGAACATGTGAAGATCAATGCATAGGACTGAAAAGTGAAGATCCAAGGATTATACAGCATGTTTCAGATGGCTATAGATCACTTGCAAAAGATGTATTGCCCTTAAGTTTTTGGCATATTAATTGTGGTAGCATCTCAGTCTTTATGTACAGTAACTTCAGGCAACTGTCAGACTTTTAGATGTGCTCACAGTTTTGAAATTCTTAAAAACTGAGTTCTTTTGAAATGAGCAAAACAACACTGTGTGATGGCAAAACCTTCCTGAAGCAGAGACATCTTAATGACTTCAGAAACTGAGATCCCTAAGGAACCACACCATCATTTCAAAGCACCAATGAACTGATTTACTCAGGATGCATCTGGCTGCTGAGAGCAAGAGCATCTTCCTAGTTTTGAACCTTTAGCCGTGTATCAGTATGAAGATTTAGGCACCAAAACCAAGACACTTCTGAAAAGTAAACTTGATGGAGATCGAACTAGACAGCATCCTCTGGTCCCTGTCATCTTGTGATTCTATAAAGCATGTATAAAGGTAGTTCTGTGGAGTTTTTTTAGAATATATTCTTACATAGTTAATTGCCACTTTTATTAGTGTTGGTTTAAAACTAGGAATTTACTGAAGAATTTAATTTTAAAAACCCCAACAACAACAAAGAAATTGTAAAATTAAATTAAACATCACTCTTAAATACCCAGGCCAGAAAATACAAAGTTTGTAAGGCAAATACCGCAAATCTATGTACATATTTTAGTGGATTAGATATATAATACACATGGATGACTGTCCCGTGCTATGTTTTATTTGCTACACTAAATGCATCATATCTTACAGACCACAGAGAATTGTGCTGCTGTATTAATTACATTTTTAAGTGATTTTCTAATCTTTGGACCATTTTAATATATGACTGCTGCAGAGAGAGTGTATTAGAATTTCACAGAGCACTGCTATCTGAAAGAATTTAAATGGTAAGCAAAAGCTCCCCATTTTTTGTGTTCTTTCAGCCATTTATTTCTATTAGTATCAAAGTGGCTGTTTTACATTATGCAAACATTCATTGTGAAAGCAAGTTGGATAGTAGGTTAACTCTTAGAGAAGATATATATGCTATGATAACATTACCCAGTGTGGATGTGTTATACTTAAGGCATTAACTTCAGTATAAATTGTTCTTCATATGAAATAAAAGTGCTTTATTGCATTACGGCAAGGTCCTAAAACACAGTAGATGGATGTTGTAGGATGCATTCTGGGTGTTACTAGTCAATTGCTGCTCTTTTTAAAGTAAAGGATGAAATTGTAGACAATGATATCCAGAAGAACATAAAAATCTGATGTATACCCACAAAATCAATGACTATCTAGAATGAAGCTTGAAAACTTGGTATAAAACACTATCTTTATCTCATCAAACTAGGCCTACATCTTGTCCCATTGAGGGGATTTATGGAGGCAGTACTGCCGTATCTTTAAATGAATGTGAATTCCCTTGCTCCTCCAGGTCTAAGACACACAGTGGAACATTATGACCTGTTGAGATTTTTCTGAGCAGCAGCAAAGGTAATAACAGCTTCACTTACAAGGATATGGGAAATCAACCAGTCTTTCCTTTTGAGATTCTCTTTACTTCTGAATAATATAACCAAAGTATAAAAGTATGTTTAGCAAAACAAGGAATTAATTTGTTTTCTGAGCTTGCTGGAAATTTTCCATTCACATTCTTTCAGTAGGAAAAAAAAAGTATTGTGAAAATGAAAAGTTCTTTTGGAAATGTCATTTTTTCTGAAAAAGGTTTTCATTCTGCCTTTAAAACATGTAGAACACATTTGGACTAAAAAACTATTTATTTTCTTTATTTTTTTTTCCCAATAATTTCCTCTCTACATTACTAACTAATCTTTAAGTACCAGTTTTCATCAGTAGCTTTCAAATCAGTACAAAGGAGA
>NW_009916833.1:0-18018 GCF_000696875.1 Nestor notabilis | reverse complement strand
CTGAACCTAAGGCACAGCAAGGGGGAGGAAGGAGATGCTAAGTGGCTTGCATTAATCTCCCAGCATGCCAGTGCAGCAAACCCCACCTCCCAAACCCTAGGACTTTTTTCTACTTACTTCTGCACAACCAGCCAGCACTCCTGTATGCCATCTCTTTTGGCAAGAATCGCATTGAAATCCTCAGCTCAAAATACTTTTAAGCATGGCAGAATGTGGATGTAACCTTCACATTTGGGCAGTTCATCTGCTGAGGGAGGAACTCAAGGCTCAGTTAGACGCCTTCTTTCTCAGTTCATCAGTTTCTGAATATTGAGAGCCAAACCACATGAATTTTTGTGCCTTGGATGTTTATTGTTTTACTTCGTAGCCTAGCAGACAAAGAAGAAGAGAGCAGGTGTCGGAGGCAGGGAAGAACAGTGGGACTCCTTCAAGACAGGAAAAAACACTCTCAAGCATGGGGAGAAAAAGAAAGAATAAGTTGCTTTGTGCTACCAATGCCTACAGTGGAGGAGCTAAACTACATTCCCAAAAGCAGTTCTACCTCTTTCTCCACACACATCATTTTTTGCATATTAAAGAGAAAATGATACTTTGTCATGCTGTATTAAAGATAATTATCTCCTGCAGTCCCTGTGGTTTTCTGTGGTTCTATAGTTAACCCAGGTACAGTCCTTGATATTTACACAAGAGAACAGATACTGTCTTGAAACAAAAGTTCTGTGTTTGTTCCTGAAGAACTCCTTATCAACCCAGATTTTGACTTTGGTTGCTGGTCAATCAGCCAGCAACAGCATGGCCAAATTCAGCTTGAGTTGTGGTCAACCTTTTGATTAGTTTGCGTTCTTGAGAGTCTCTGAAAAAGGTCCACATGGTTATGACACATCTGGGGCTTATATTCCTATTAGAGAAAATGGTAGGGACCCATACCATGAGCTACCAGGGCACGAGAGGAAACAAATATCTATGGAAGTTTTATTGATTTGCACATAGCTGTAAGGGTGGAAAAGAAATTTGGATTTAGTGGGGCTTGAATGGTTCCTATGGTAGCTGCTTTTCTAGTGGAGGAGCCTTTGTAGGAAACCCTGTCCCCAAAGGAGACATTCAAGGGATCTCCTCTGGATGTCCTGTTAGGTCCGTACTTTTATGAAGTCTGGAAATCTGCTCATGTCCTTAAGAATATTGTGGTGTTCTTCATGTTCTCTGATGCAGCTGAATGGATGACTTACAGACAGATGTGAGTCATAACTGTGAAAAGAGTTCAGATAGATGAAAACCAGACCAATAAAAGAGATTTCCCGAATGAGCAAAGAGATAGCTGTACATCAGTGTGCCTACCAGTGAATTTCTTCGGAAAGCCTATGGGATGCAGCCAGTATTGGAATACCTGAGACACTCCAATGCATTAAAGGGCTTGCAGATTGCAAGATATAAAGCCTCATGCTCCAGTATTTAAGGACACGAAGGCTTGGGTTTGCCTATAAGGCAGCTCTGGAGTCCTCCTTGTCTCAGAGCTTTCTTTCTCAGCCTTGCAGGAGGGCAGAGTCACACACCAGGGCAGCATAACTAGGTCCCTAATGTGTACTTTTACCTTATGGTAATATCTAAAAACATCAGCTGAAATAACTGCACCGTACTGTGCACTGTGCCAGCATTACAAAAGACAGTAGGACTCTCAAGCCACCTATCACTTAAATAGACAAAAGAATGGGAGAATGTAAATATTATCATTCCTGTTGAGCAAACAGAGAGCTGGTATCACTCAGGGGGGTCAGAAGGATTAAGGAAGAAAACCCAGATCTGGCGACTCCCAGGCCAGTGTCTGAACCACGCAGCCACAGTTGCACTCTCAAGAGAGCTGCTGTCTCTGGGTTTTGATGAGCACATATTGCTTCCAGCAGTTACCCTGTCTGATTCCCATATCCATATTAATTTTTCTACAGATGATGTGAAAGGTCAGGGGAAAAAAAGCAACACAACTCATGCGAACATGTCGAGAAAAATGCCACCCCTTTTCTGAAAGCTTGTTGTAAAATAAATAAATAAAGTCGTATTAAAGACTGGAAGAATTACCAAGGGAGTCATAAAAAGTTACCTTTAGGCCAGAGAAATGTTGCTTTTCATTTCTATATAGTACATGAGAATGTTCTGTGGACTAACAGTGCATGAATAATGTTTTATTAAAATGTATATCTTTACAGCTTTATTTTATCAGGTCCTTCAAGGCTTGGCATAAAAAAGGTTTAACAAGTTTGACACATGCTGATTTAGCATTTATACCACAAACTGAATCTGCTGCTTTGTATGGGAAAATAGGGCAGCTTTCAAAACACAAACACTGTGAAGTATTCAAAGTGAAACAAAAAAAAAGGTGAGAAGTGGGAAGAACAAAAAAAAAAAACCCAAGATGATAGAAAATTCAAACCATGAAGATTCCAAAGCTGCTGTGGAAAGGCTTTGGTCTAGCTTAGAAAATACACTGCATTAAATGTTGCAGCACTTATGGTCTCAGCATCTAATTTTCTTAATAGAATATGCAAGTCCAATGTGTAGAATTCAACTAAAAGTAGTTAGAGAGGTTTTTTTCTCTTTTCTTCTTTCAAATGAGCATTTGATCAGGCCCTTACTGAGAAATCTCAACACTTTCAACACTAAACATACAAGCCAAAAGAAAACTTATGAGATTCTAACAGATTTTTTTAAAATGAATGTCACATTATCAGCTGCAGCTCTAGTCCAACCCAGAAGAAAGTCACCCTAATGTTCATTAAGGCTGTTATTTGCATGTTGGTTTACAAGGCAATAATTATGTATTGCTCCAAACCCCAACATTTAGGAGAAAGAAAGGACTTTTCCTGTGCTATGCTAAACTGTGACCTAGATTCCTGCACTCTGAAGTTAGCCAAACCTCAGATAAACTCTTAGCTAACCTGTCTTGTACAAGAGTTTTTTGAATGTTTTTGATCACCGTTTTTCTTTCCATGCAGACCCTGGATATCTTGTGTGTAACTTCACATTTCCATTATTAAAATTGCCAGATGGAGACCAGTTAACATGATTTTTATTTCTGTTACTCTGATAATTTTGTACTTCTGCTTTTAAAGTAACCAGATGGGGGTTACTCTGAGCTACTTGTTTATATAAATGGACTGCAGACACAAGTATATAAATCTACATACTAAGTTTGCTGGAATGGCTACAGCATTACAATTGGGAGAGGATGGGTAACATATTTTCATTAATAGGGCATCATCTTTACAGAGCTAATCAATAAGCTAATTAAGATTTGGAGTTGTACTATTGCCCAACTTCACAGTGAGGCTTTTATGTTCTACATACATCTCTTCCACACATTTCCCATATTTCTGGCAAATTAGAGATAACAAAAATTTGCCTCTATCATGACACATATCTGAACTTCTATTTCTTAGTATATTGAACAGCAGAACTCTACTTCATAAATTACAATGTCTGTTAGAAGGAAAGCCAGTTCTATATGAAGCCTCTAATGTTTTCTCTGATAAGTACATTCTTACGACATTCACTTAATCTAAAGATGGTTTTCTTGACCTTCTTTGTTTTAAAACTCCCAAGCTTTCTAGTCCCTTAAGGTCCTTTTAGTAGCAATCATTCCAGAGGTAATTAAAATATTTTTATTTGTATAGCAGCTTTCCTATTATTGATTTTTGAAGTTCAAGAGATTGCAAAGCCATTTTTAGGGGTTATTTTCTTTTCTATCAATAAAAGTGGGCACAGCCACTTTCTGCAGCAATCCAGGAGAAGGAAACTGTGACAGTTGTCGCATTCCATTATAATTTCCAAATATATGTACATTCTATAAAGCCTGAATATCAAAAAGTAAAATTAACAGAGCTGGTCTCATTAAGTACACATCATAGTTTTGATGAAACCAAATGTTCTTTACTTACATGCATATACTTGAAACAAATATGGGAAGTGCATATCAGAAATTCTGTTATTTATTAAGCTTTATGGAATTGTTCTTTGTTCTTCTAGAAACAGAGTAATTTGTAGTTTTAGCCAACAATTTTTATCTTAACTGTGTCAACTTTAATAAGTCTTTCTTTAACAGTCTTAATAGCCAATAAAATACTGGGGGAACACGCTGTTTCTTGTGGTAACAGGTGTGGTAACATGAACAGAAATTTTAAGTCAATTTTTGCCTTTTTAGGGTATATTTAGTATGAGACAAGGTCATACTTTCCTGAATAAATAACATAAGTCTATACAACAATTGCCGAATTCTCTCCATTGTGCGTTTTATTGCTGGGTGATTCAAAACTAAAAAAAAAATACTGAAATAGTTAGATTGGGTAACAGGGCTAATGAAAAGTGATAATTGGGGATGCTATCAAAGTTGAAAATGTTCTGGTCTAATAATAAAGGAACAAATGTTAATTCCGACTGTTTGGCAATAATCTGCACAGGAGATTTGTATAGCAACAGAAACCTGATCAATGAAGAAATTGTCTTGAGATTTTCATACAAATCGACCAGCTCTGCAAATCTACAATTTCTGGTGACATATTATCCTGGTTTTTTAGTTGCCTTTCCTACAAATTTGCATTTCAGATTTAACTTCTAGACCCTTTGAGAATATTGACCAGTAGCATGACAAAAGCAGAGCACTCTGAATCTTTATGGCACTTCCTGACCAGTGCTGCATATGCTCTGACAAATTTCTCTTACCTTCAATGGCAATGGCTCTGAAACACGATTACAGATTTAATTTAATGTTGTCCTCCTCTTAATATCATCTTCTCCATAGTGCCATCCTTCATAATATTTTCTTCTTGTTTAGTTTAACCTTCTTTCCATTTAGAGAGTGGAAATAAGGGTTAATCATTGTAAATGTTCATTAATGTAAAATCAGCTGATAGTGGTAGACGAGTGTGTTGAAGAAAGGTCTGCAGACCAAGTTATTTTGCTTTGTTTTCTGCTAAGCACTGTGGGCAGCCCAATCCTCTCTGCAGGCCTCTGCTCCCACAGAGCTGTCCAGATGGTCTAGGTCTGACCCTCTTTCCTTTCATGTGAGCTGAGGAGGCAATGGGGAAAGTTTGTGTCTGGCTTAAATGACTTATCCCCCCAGATCCCCAGGCCTCAGCTGTTATATAGCCCTCAGAAGATCCCCACACGTCTTACACCATTATTTTTTGGTTGTCAGGGTTTTTCTTTTAAATAATCCCATCACCACCTCTTGCTCCTTGAGCCCTGGAAGGATACAAGGGATGTTGCCCGCTTATTAGCTCCAGGTTGTAAGGCAAGCTGGAGAGTGAAAGGCAGGGCACATTGGGGTGGTTCTTGCTGGCTACAGCAACAGTAAGTAGAAATCGTCGTGCTTTTGGCATGTTGGGATAAAGGCTGGATTTCCAGTTTTGCGAATGACACAACCTGACTGAACTGTATTGGACATCGGCCTCCCCCACTCCCCATAGGACATGCCTGTACTCAGGCCTGGCTGAGAGCTGTCTGTTGAACCTCTGCAGCAATGAACATGAAATAAATGTGTTCTCTTATTGCTTACATGTGAGTGCTAGTCCTGCAAATTAAAATTAAGGGAACTCGGAATATATAGAAAAATCTGATACAGTTATCTTGGTGAAAGACTGATAATTTGAATAAACAGGTCTAGTATCTCTACCCATAACTAGCCTAAAAAGGATGGAATGAGCAAAAAAGCAGGTGAGTGGAGGGGATTGTAGGATCACAAGAAGACTGGGGTTGGAAGGGACCTCAAGATATCTATAGTCAAACTTCCTGCTCAGGGCTAGGCCACCCATAAGGTCACACCCAGTTGCTCAAAAAGAGGAGTCTGCAAAAATGAGTCTATGTATGTAAAGCATAAATTACACTTGCTTATAAAGAAAATACTTGAAATGGAGATCATTGTGGAATTAATGGATGGGTGCAATAGCAGATGCCCAGAGTCTTGGTGCTGTGGAGCTCTGTGCAAGTTTGTAAGGTCATGGACCTTAGGATCATAGGAGAGGCAGTGCTCTGTACTAAAACCACCACTTCCATCTGCATTAGCAGGACTGAGAGTACACATCAATCAAAAATCAACTAATAATGGTATAAAGGTGACTCTGCCCAACTATTTCAAACAAGAGACACAAGTCAAATCTCAGAATAAGATGTGTTATGTCATAAGCACCACTCAGTAATGCATGAACTGGAATCGAGGTGTGATGGGAGCCTTCGGTTCCTGAGACATGGCTACTGCACCCATGAAGATGACAGCAAAATATCAGTGATGATTTGTCTGGATTTTTTTTTAAATAAAGTAGTTTCAAACATAAATAATATTGTGTTCAACAGAAACAAAATCTGTTCTAGACTTCATTATGTTGGATAAAGATGAATTTGTCAGTAGACTGGAAGTTAAGTCATTGCCTAAGGATGAATGATCATGACATGATTACATTCAGTATAGCAAACTGAGTACATCCCTGCTAGTCATACACATACTGGTGCTTTAAAAGTCATAATTTTCTAAAGGAGAAAAATTCTGAATGAAACTGATTGGAAAATAGAAAGTTCTTTATTCATGATTTTATTAGATTATCTTAATTCCACAGTGAGTGAAGAGGACACCTTTGGCTAAAAGCTTATATCATCTCAGTGGTATGGACACCAATTATAGATACAGAGAGATACAGCAAGAGAAAATGAGAAAAAAAGTGGAAATAGGGGTAAATGAAATGTTATGAAATATGTAAGGGATGTAATAGAGAAGCCAAAGGCTTAGCAGGGAGTGTGGGCTGGCTGTCAGGACTAAGACCAGTGAGAGAAGCTGAAGGTGTGCCAGGCACAAACAAGCAGTGCTATAGCTCAGGGGACTGTGAACATTTATTGCCACATGCTGGTATTGTTGCTGGTAAGGCAGGAATAGACTTTGGCTCTGGGAGACCCTATTTACTTAAAAGTGGTTCTTGTATCACTCTTTAATTTGGGAATTCCTGCCTTTAGGAACCCTTTTCTTGTATTACTGAAACAGACATAATTTCTGAAAATCCAATGTATTTTTCATGCACTAGGTTATTTTCTTAATTATATTTGCTGGAGATACAGTTTCAATTGCAGTTTTGCTGACCTTCAATTCATGTTCTTATTTCTAGAGCCTTTGGCAGTCTTTCAGAGAGTATCCATACACACTGAATTTCATCTCTCGGCTTTAGATGATAGCTCTCAATAAATCCTTGAACAGGACTTGCAGAGGGGAGAGCACCTTCCCTTTTCTCCTCCCCTGAGCAGAGCTTCAGAATAAATCATGATCTGCAACACTTCATTGATTGTGGTAAAGCTCTCCTTTCTGCCAAATTCGATAGCTGATGAAGTTGCAGCTGCTATTTCTCCAGTCTTGTGCCAGGTTTTACAGCTTTTAGAACAGAAATTAAAGAATCTGCAGTATATTAATGTTTAAGTGTTATTTTTCCATTACAGGTTTCCAAAAGCTGTCCTGCTACCCAGGTCAAGACAGCTTTCCACAACAGTTATTTTGCTCAGACATGAGTTCAAACTATGACTGATGTATCTGTTCAGGTTGTTTCATTAAAGTGGTTGTCACCTCTAACAGCAGTGGAGAGTAACCAGGTTGGAGCTGGGAAGTAGGAATTTCACTCAGCAAGAGCTAGCAAACTTTCAGCACAAATGGGTGGGAATAAAAAGTGGCATTGCTCCTCTATGCTGGGCTGCATGCTCTTTCAAAACCATTTCCTTTAAAACAGTTCCATATGTGAACTCTTGGTATAGGTCATTACTAGCCAGAGATAAAGTTGTTAATAGCACTGCAGGAAAGACAGAGCTGAACAATAGGATATTCTAGATCCCGGATGATAAATCTTTTGATTCTGTATTTGAAATGTAGCAGGATGATTTGCTCACATCATCTAAGCATAATGAAATCTGTTTCAAATAATTAGAAAATTTAGATAGCTAGAAACATCTCTTGGGAATGGATCATTTAAAATGTGTAGATTGGGTTAATCTGCATTGAAAAGGAAATCTTATTTGCTATACCATGGCCATGTTTAAGTTATATGGGTTAAAAAAGGGCAGGTGGACTAACCCACATACCCATGGGTCTGTCAGCAAAGGTGAAATACGGAAAAGATACAAAACATTTGGCCATGAAATATTTAACTAATAGGAACGTAACAAATGGAAACCAGGAATTCCTTCAAAAATACCCATTTCATTCCTTTATAACATTACAATAGAAAAGTATTAGTACTCCTAGGCTCTTTACTTGGCATCTCTTTGCAGTCTAGGGAGGATTATGGCTATTGATTACCAGCAGAGCACAAATTAACTGGATTGAGCACAAGCCAATTAACACCCCAAACCAGGCCTCAGCTGGATGACTGTGTTAAGGAAAGTATTAGGCCCAGTTTTGTCATCAATAACATCAACATGAAGTCTGAACTCACTATTGACATCATGAAATGAACATGAATTTTAGCTGTGGCACCCGTAATTTGAAAAGAGGTTTGTCTGGAAACAACCTTTGAGTGTACTTCAGGATCTTGAAGGCAGGTAAGATGATGAAAAGCAAACTCAAAACACTGGACTCCAGGAGAGCATCTTCACAGATGGGATGACGCCCTGGAAGGAAAGGTGCCCCAAGAAATCTGGTTCATATTCAAGGATCACCTCCTCCAAGCTCAAGAAAGTTCCATTCCAAAAAATTGGAAGTCAGGCAAAAATGTCAGGAGGCCAGAGTGGATAAACAAGGGCTTCCAGCCAAACTCAAACACAAAAAGGAAGCATAGAGAGGATGGAAACAAGGATACGATGAATACAGAAACATTGTCCAGTCATCCAGGAGTGAAGTTAGGAAAGATAAAGCCCAGATGGAATATCTGGCCAGGGATGTCAAAGACAATGAGGAAAGCTTCAGTAAGTACATAACTGACAAAAGGAAGACTAGGGGAAATTACTCAATGAGAGAGGGGACCTCGCTACACAGAATGTCGAAAAGGGTGAGGTACTCAATGCCACCTTTGCCTCAGTCTTGACTAGCAAGACCAGCTTTAAGGAATCCCAGGACCCAGAAACCAGGGCTGAAGGCTGGAGCAAGGATGATCTGCCACTGGTGGAACTGGTTCGGATCAGGGAATACTTAAGCAAACTGGACAGACATAAATCCATGGGCCCTGATGGGATGCACCCATGAGTGCTGAGGGTGCTGGCAGATGTTCGTGAGGATGTTCTCAATAACTTTTGACTGGGATAAGTGCCCAAAGACTGGAAGAAAGCAGATGACACTCCTTTCTTCAAGAAAGGCAAGGAGGACAACCCAGGGAACTACAGGCCAGCCAGCTTCACCTCAATCTATAACAATGTGATGGAACAACCAATCCTATAAACCATTCGAGGCGAGTTGAGGACAAGAAAGTCATCAGCAACAGTCACCAAGGGGAAATCATACTTGACCAACTTCATAAACTTCTACGGTGGTGTGACTGGCCTGGCAAATGAGGGGAGAGCAGTAGGTATTGTCCACCTGGACTTCAGTAAGGCTTTTGACGCTGTCTCCCTTAAGATACTCATAGACAAGCTGTTGATGTGTGCCTTGGATGAACAGACAGTGAGGAGGTGAATTGAAAACTGGTTGAATGGCCAGTCCCAGGAAGTGGTGATCAGTGGTGCAAAGTCTAGTTAGAAGCCAGTAACTAGTAGTGTACCACAGGGGTCATAGTCCTTAAATGCCTTAAGTTAGTAATATAAAGTTCAGTTTGTTTGGGAGGATTTCAATCTTTTTTTATTATTATTTTTTATTTGTGGAGATATATAAATGTTTCATTAGAGGAAAAAAACAAAAACAAAAACACAAACACAAACCCAACCTCTCCAAGGAAATTTAGTTCTGTTCATTAGTTCACTTTCTATTTACTTCCCAAGGGGCTGGTATCTAAAAAAAAAAGGGAAAAGGAAGGTTTTGGGGCATCCTGAAGCATCCTGGTGAGTGACTAGACACCTATTTCTGCAAGAGGAAAAAGCTTTCTCAAACTCCTAGATAAGGAACAATTATCAGCAGCTGGAACTTCTCATTTGCAGACAAGCTATGAACTAAAAGAGAGAAATATAAAGTATTTGAAGAAACTATTACCAAAAACCAGGAGCATCTTCCTCTTCTGGTTTTCTCGGGCAGAGGCTGAACTCCTTCCTGGCTGATGAGGAACAAGTACAGTTTGTAATTCAGTCCTCTGAAAATTCCGTCACACAGGGGGTAGTGAAATCTAAGATGGGATGATCTAGTGATCCCTTCTTTCCTGACACTCCAGGAACTCTGAAATGAAGTAAGTTTCCCAAGGACACCCCATGAGTTATTAGCAACCAACCCCCCTCAGGCTTATGGGACTCAGCCTGTATTAGGTCCTGCGCTTCCAGAGAAGCCTGAATTTGCTCAGGCTATGACAACTGAACACCCAAATGAGTAAACAAGGATATTTTCCTTGCTGCTTTATGGGCCAAACTATGCAATATGAAATTTTCAAGACATCCGGTGTCCAGAGGGCAATGTAATGTTCTAGATAGATGGTTCTATTAATCTAACTCTTTTTGCGGGATTTATTGGTTGGATTTTGTCAGATGAAGCAATGAATGTTTATGGCCGAGGTTTAGAAAGTAATAAAAATATTTTATTTTCAACATGGGGATCTGTTCTTGTCTTTATTGGAATCACAGACCAGGCCTTGTTTGGGAGCAAAATCACTAACGTGCTTGGGCTTTTGTAAATGAGGTCAGCAAGAAAGAAAAGTGTGACATGAGATTTGGAGTATTTTTGATCCGAAAGAAAGGATTTCTTGTAAACAAACTGTGTGTGAATATGACCTGTATATATAAATAATGTAATCTGGGCTACAGTAGCTATTAATGTTTTGAAGGATATAAAACTTTCATGAAGAGATGTAGGAAGTAATGGAATAGCCAACATGGGAATGAATGAGCATTTACGTGGTGTTTTTTCTAAAATAGGTAATCCTGAGAAATAGAAAAAGCATGGTACTGCATTTTCACAAACAAAAGAAGTTTGTAGAGATAATAGAGACAAGTAATTGCACTCAGTAATTAAGGACAAAAATATGTTTTCTCTGATTTCCCCTGAATTAGGAAAAGGACCGTTTTAGTGAACCTTTTATATGGATCATATAATTACAGACTGGTTTGGGTTGGAAAGGACCTTAAGATCATCCAGTTCCAGACCCTGCCATGGGCAGGAACACCACGCACTAAACTATGTCACCCAAGGCTCTGTTCAACCTGGCCTTGAACACCACCAGGGTTGGAGCATTCACAACTTCCTTGGGCACCCTATTCCAGTGCCTCACCACCCTCACTGCAAAGAACTTCTTCCTTATATCTAACCTAAACTTTCCCTGTTTAGGTTTAAACCCATCACCCCTTGTCCTACCACTAGAGTCCCTAATGAAGAGTCCCTCCCCAGCATCCTTGTAGGCCCCCTCCAGACACTGGAAGGCTGCTATGAGGTCTCCACTCAGCCTTCTCTTCTCCAGGCTGAACAGCCCCAACTTACTCATCCTGTCTCCATACGGGAGGTGCTCCAGCCCTCTGATCATCCTTGTGGCCTCCTCTGGACTTGCTCCAACAGCTCCATGTCCTTTTTATGTTGAGGACACCAGAACTGTACACAATACTCCAAGTGAGGTCTCACAAGAGCAGAGTAGAGGGGCAGGATCACCTCCTTTGACCTGCAGGTCACGCTTCTTTTGATGCAGCCCAGGATGCGGGTGGGTTTTTGGCTCCAGTGCACAAGCTGGCTCATGTCAAGCTTCTCATCAACCACCCCCCCCCCAAGTCCTTCTCCACAAGGCTGCTCTGAACCTCTTCTCCACCCAACCTGTAGCTGTGCTTGGGGATAAGTTGCGTTTTAGAACTGAATTTAATTCCAGTCTTCTATTGAAGTAATACTGTTATGAAACTCTCTCCTGTGCTATTTTCACAGGGATAACATGGGTTTGGTGGCTTTTTTCCCCCTTAGGAGAGTGACAGACTATTTCAGTTTTCTCCATCGTGCTTTGTTTAGATATATACACACACCTGTACATGTATTTGTAGATGCTTGTGTCTATGCAAGCAGATAAGCACTTCCAAACAAAGGCTCCAGGGGAGTTACATGCACAGAATCAGGACACTTAATTGGATTTTGTGCCTATAAAAATCTCCTGCCAGCTGTTATGGCAAAAAGTAGTCTTCCCATTTTGTCAGCTCTCCCTGCCTTTGCAACAGGAAGATGAAACAGTGTTCTCTCTAGTGAGTCCAGCAAATCTTGAATTGCGACCAGAGTCAGACATAAGCTCAGCCTGTGCTGGTGGAGGCTAAAAGGATGCTTCTCCATGCCTTTATATGAAATATGTATGTGATAGCTCTGGCATCTATTTTCTACTTGCATGTCATCATCTTTAGGTCAATAGCAAAGCATGGTGTCACAAGGGACCTTGTATGTGTCTCTCTCTCAGTTTAAAGGATATAAGCTCCATTAGCAAGGTAGGTGTTTGTGGTTGGTACTTTTAAAATCATGTGCCTGGATGGATTTTAGTAAAGATGAATCTCAGAAATGGAAGAATTATTTCACAATTTTCTTAATTTCCTAATTACTCCCTTTTGCAATTTTCCCCTTATTTCCATCTATGACTTTGGAGTTTTAAATCATTTTCATTTTAAAGGGTATGGTATAGGTGACCATTTTTTTAAGCTTCAGGACTTCCTCACTGTGCTACATCAACTCCTAAATTTTTGAAGTGGTGGAAGCCATCTGTCTCAACAGATCATGTTCTTTTACACTGAATGACGAACCAGCATTTCACTTGATTTAGACTTAAAACAATCTTGGAAAGGAAGGAATTTTATAAAGCTGCCAATTTTTATGTCTTCTATTAAGTTCCTAGTGTTCTGCTCTGTAGATTGCAAGGGTGGTATCTGTCCCTCCCAGATGGGAAAGTAGGGCACAGATAAAAAAATAGTTATCTCAATGTCAAGAAGAAAGACACTGAGAGGAATTAACTGAGTATCTCCATCTAGTCCCTTACCAATAACCATCCTATTCTCTGGACTTCTGTGATGAACAGAAAACCAGAGGTAAATATTTGAAGAGTCTATTAAAGACACATGAATATGGAACCACTAATTTTCTTTTGTCTCTTTGAAAATCGTTTCCTAAATATTTTACAGTATGCATTCAGCATGATTTAATTACTCTTAGATTTATACTTCAACGCTGCATGAGATGGCATTCAGACTGCATAAATGCAGCTGTAGTCCATGTGAAAACATGGCCTTCACAACAAAGCACTTATTAAGGTCATTACTGAAGTTTTTATTTTCTGGACTATGTTACAGAGCAAGCCTGAACAATAACCTTTTCATAAGGATTCATAAGGACCTCCTGGTGTTCACTGTATGACCTGACACCAAAAGAATGAAAATTAAAAGACAGGCAGTGTCAGCTTTGGCTTTTCAGTCTGCTGCAGCACTGCAACAGTTAACGGCTGCTATTTTCCTCTCTCCCAAATTTGACCCATGACTCTCCCGAATGGAATGAAAGGGTGTGCAAGTAGCTCTTTTTGAATATGTCTGGCAAATACAAGGAGCTTTTCTTTCCTTTCATTCTTTCCTTTGGGTTAGGAAGGGCAAGCCCTGCCTTGGACTACAGAAGTGTTCTTGCTCTACCAGTGCTGCAGAACGAAGAAACCCTACTGCTAGCCAATAAAGAGAAATTTAGCAGAGGAAGTAAATGTTTGGCTCATGTGCTGCTTAAAGAAAACTACAAACACCTTAACAATTAGGGTGATGGGAGTTTGGGGAAGACTGTCTCTTCAGAGAGGCTGGAAAGCATTTCTCCCATAATAAATTATGCCATAACAGTAATTTTCTTCTAGGTGTGAATAGGCACAAAACACATCTTTGTTCATAAGGCTTTTTATTGTAGCAGTTGTCATGAGCAAAACCTGAAAGTACTTGAAAATCCATTAAAATCACAATCAGTATTAAAAAAAAAAATAGCATCTCTTGAAAGTTTGTCTCTGCAGACCTTTTAAAAGTGAGAAGTTGATAAGTATGAGACACATGTATGTAATTTCAGATTAATGATTAACTGTTGAAGTGCTAGCTTTGTACAATCAGGCCTGCTGCTTAGCAAAGAAACAAACTCCTTCAATCTCTTCAGTTGCTGGGTGAAGCCAACTTCTAAGTTATTGTGTGTGGTAAGATTTGCTGAATCCCAGACTGGATGGATATTGACTGCCATGAATCAGTGATTACTTTCTCCAGGGTGTTTCAGTTGCAGTACTCTTTCCCAAAGGGTAATTGTCACTTGGATTTATGCCTGCTTGTAACTGTTTTATCTGTAGTTGTGTCCAAGCCCGGGTGCATTTCATAAACTTAGGACTCACAACTTCTTGTCTTCCAGGTCATGTATTTCACAGAGAGCGAATGGACTTGCATTGGAGATTTGTTATAGTTGGATATCCTCATATCAGTTCTAGAAGTGAGACTTTTAATATTTTTTTACAGAATTATTGAATTCAGCCAGATTTCTTTTTTCACACATGCAGGCCATGAACAAGCGCTCGAGTTCCCAAGTTAAAACAGCATCTTGCCAACTTTAAAACATTTGGCTGGTCAAAGGAAAAGCTGCTTGTAAAGCACTGGAATGCATTTTCAATTAGTCACTCCGTTGCTTAAAAGGCGAAGCATTAGACACTGGGAGGAGAGGCAGGGGGGTGGCAAGGCTGGTGGGGGGGGACAGTATGAGGCACTTGGAGAAGGGCCTTTATCAGCCCACAACAGCGGTCCTTAAGTTGGAGGCCACTCTTTAATAGATAAGCTTTTGTTTAACAACAGGCTCCCTAGGGAGAGTGAGGTTTTCCTGGTAAAAGACCAGGATTTCTTTCAAATAACTTAATATTGCTTTGTATGAAAGAGCTGTGGAAAATATGTGTTGGGAAGATGCTAGGAGGTTATTTATCTCTCTAGGAAGGTTATTTATTTTATTATTGCCTGATAATCAGGCTGTTGGGCATCCTGACTAGAAGGTCGTGCTTTGGCAGACCTTCCTTGGCTTCTAAAATATTTTGAATGAGATAATACCCTTGAAAGAAGATTAAATAACCAACTCAGACTGCTTAGTAGGTTTATTTTCCTGCCCAACGTTATGAATTCCTCAGTCCAATAGGTTTCTGGTAAAGAAATAGCTAGGGACAAAACTCTCAAGACATAAAACCATCTTTCTAATACTCAGTAGCCATCATTGCTTATGCCTTTTTTAAAGGCTTTGTCCTGTACTTGACCTTCAAATGTTTGTAGCTAGCTGATCTGGAACTTTTTTGACTCCACAGCTGTCTAAACTGAGGATGATGACATTGCTTAGAGATCCTTTTGTGTATGTGTGTATATGTGAATACTGTTTTCAAAAGCATACATATATTTACTTTAACATGACTCAGAATCTTGGAAAGCTTGTACTTCTTTATCATATTTACTGAGAACTGCTAAGTTCTTGCTAGCTCATGCATGTTATCACATGAGAGACCCAAGTTATACAACAGGCTGGTTTTCAGCAGGTAGAGGAAACATTTAGGGTTGTTGCCTTCTGGCTAAGTCTAATAAATTTGCTTAAATAAAATTTCACAGATGTGATGGCTGTTTCTTGGCAAACAAGCTGAAGATCATAGGAAATTTCTTCACTTAAAGCATAAAAGTTTTGAAGACAAAGTTCTTTTAACCGCAACAGAAAAAAACCATTGAACTAAAAGATGGGCTGGAGTGCTGCTATCCAAGCACAAGAGTTAATATAATCTTACAGTGGGATTCTGTTTTATTTGTTTTCTCCTACTATAGCTACATGCTGCATGAAATACGTGAGGCTGTTTTGGAAAATCCATCGCCTGTCGCAAGTTTCTCTGTGCTAAACTTAATCTTCTCGGTTTATTTTTAGAAAGCTTATAGTTGCTTTCTTCAATGTTGTAGGAAGAGATGGCAAAATGCCAGCCAGGTCCAGCAAAATGGAGACCTGGCTTTCATTCCAGACATGGAAATTTAAGATGAAAATAATAAAAATCGCCATAAATAGTTTCAAATATGAAAGGAATAAGAATCTTTACTCCCACAGTATAGTTTTCATGTGGATACGTTGGGGGGAAATAATGGAGTGTTTTCAGTACAGTGTCTATAGAAAGTATAAAATATACTTGTAAGAGATAAAATTCTAGAAATTAAGGTAGTTTGTGGAATTTCTGGATGTACAGAGTAAGAGATGTTCAACATTATGTTACAGTTTGACACTGACCTGAAGCGGAGAACAGGGGATCACTTGTTATTCTCGGTGTTGGTTTCTCCATATACACCAGGGTAAATTGTGGACCTCCACTTCATCTGTCTAGTCCTGGAAGGAGATATGAACATCCAACCTTAAAGTAAAGGTCTCTCACCCTTGTAGCTCTCACCTACTCCTGACCAGTACAGAAACTGAAACCAGTTAGATGCCAAAGCGGGGTGGAAGAGCAGAACATCACTGCCTCTTTCTTATCTCAACATGCAAACAGTGGGTGGTTAGGATGTGACTAGGACTCAGACTGGGCTTGTCAAAGGGACATGACAGAACAGAGTATTTTAATTTTTCTTTTTTTATTTGCAGGCTAAGCTTGAAACCTTCGTTAATTTGAGCCTGGTCATCGATATGAAACATTCAGTGAGAAGTTTATATGGGAAAATGTGTGAATATAGCTCTAAAACTGGAAAATTTGACAATAGGGTAGAGAGGAAAGAGGAAAGGCAGTGTACTGTAACCACTTATGTCCTCCCCAGTCTCAAGTGAGAGATTAGCCTGTGTAACAGTAGCTTATGAACTTTTGGGAAGAAAGGAAGAGACAATGTCCAATCTCTTTTTTCTCCCTTCCCATGCTATAAATGAAGGTTTCCTCAGCTCCACAAAGAAACATATGACAAGTGGCAATTGAATTTCATTTTCCATGGCAAGCATCTAATCCATCTCCTGTAGGTAAACAAATATATGACCCCAAAGTTTCCAGAGGTGGATACAACCCTAATCTCTGAAGAAGTGCTCAGAGATATGTGTGTATGAGGTGAGAAACACCCTGTGCCTGTAAAAAAGGAGCTGGAGCATCTGAAACCCCCAGCCATCCTCCTTCCCCAGATATGCATCTGCAATCTCACCATCACCAGTCTCTGATGTGTTTATCCTTGTTACACCCCTCAGAGACAAAGAAAAACCATTGGAGCCATTGCCCAGAGGAGGATGTAAAATCCAGAGGTCTGAACTTGGGGCCCTACTTGCTGATGGAGCTGAGGTGTGGAAAAAGAGGCAGGGGAGGACTCAGTGTGCATTTCCCCTAAATGAGGGATCAGTGATGCACTGGCCTTTGAACACAGAAGGCACTTTGTCTCTAGGTAGTTTAAAATCGGTTGTTTTATCTGACCCCACTATCTCCAGGCTGCTGTCTAGCAGGCAAAACTGTCACAGGGCAGTGGGAAGCCTCAGTGTCACCTTCTGGCAAGGGCAAGACTCTGCTGCCTTTGGACTATAGGGATGCCAACAAGGGGGAGAGGAAGGGGGTATCAGGCTGCCCAAAACCAGCCTACAGCATACAAGGGAGCCCTGAAAACAGTTTAGACATAGCTCAAGTTCTACCTCACCAAAGCAGGTGGTGGTGGAAAACTTAGAGCAGCCTCAAAAGATTTTTATGCCTTATTATACCCTTTATTAAGTTTCCATGATTGTGTGATCTCACACATTACCAGATCTCTATATGACCATATTACTGCTTCTTTTTAACATACAGGGGATTAACTTCACTTTTTTTTTTTTTTGATTTTAGGGTTTGGGGACTTTTTTTTTGGGAACAGGTGGCAAATTGAAACTGGGAGCATAAGCCTGTGGTATAAATAGAAAAGTGGAACTATCTGTCATTTGGGCTAGTTTGGTTCCGACTGAACACTTCATAAGGTGTAGTTTTGCTC
>NW_009916832.1:0-1333 GCF_000696875.1 Nestor notabilis | reverse complement strand
AACATTAATCATAATACTGTTTTCTTTGATTTCTTAGTTATTTATCCCCTATCCTATTATATTATTTAGAATATTATACAATAATATTATAGAGTATTATTATATAATGATTATATGTTACATAATAATATAATATTATTTATATTCCTATGCCTTTCATCAGAAGATTGTATAATCTGGTTTAGTGCCAAAGATATCACCCACTTCTCTAGAGACCTGTACTCGAAACCCACTTACATCCTTATATATGCGTTCTCAATACAGTTTATATTAGCTCTCTATCTGTACAGTGGTAATCTTCATCAGTAAATCAATTTAGTGCATTTATGAGGGCTGCGAACTAACATAAACCCACATGGTAACTACCTTATTGCTAAGTTAGGTCTTCTGTTCTCTTTCCTATTGGAGCAGAGATCCCAGCAGAACAGCTACTCAACTGATATGAGAAGCCAAATAATGTCATGACTCCTGACATGTTACTTGAATGAATGGGCTGCATTAGTGGTAATATATAGTGCAATAGCCTGCAGTAAATACTCTTCTGGAAAGAACTCACAATACACAGTGTTTATATATTTACCATCAGAATATTTACCATCAGGAAGCTGACTGTAGACCAGCCTAAAAAAAGCCACTAATGTCTTATATTTACATTACCCAAGAGGACAGGATCTGAAAGACTAGGATGCAAAAAGGCCAACAATGTGAAATCAGTGGCACTTTTCACAAACCACATAAAAACCAGTACCTATTTCCATTACTCTAATAATTGTCAGTGGGACATATACATAGACAGAAGATTTCTATCTACCAGTTATATGTTGCCAGTGTAGCATTCAGAGATGACATCCAAGAATGGAAGAAGATCAAGGAACAACTGAATGGGAAGGAGACCTAAGGGAAATATTGAAGACACATCAGAGGCCTCAAATCAGATTGAGCTCCTGATGGAAGGAGCTCGGTAGGTCTCAGGGAGTGCAAGAAGTACCTGAGACCTTTTGCTGAGGCTGGGAAGTGGGAGGTTGACTCCTTGCCCGCAGAAGGTGTACATTGACTGGTAAAGAATCTGTGTTAACATGTAACTGAGCTACTAGAGGAGATTGGCTGACTGGATCATGTACTCTGAAAGTACAAGGGCCTAAATCCCCAACTAGACTGAAAGGAGGAGCAGTCAGAGTCTGTACTTACCAGGTTTGGACGTGGAAACTCCTCTGACGGTGAAGGCTGGAAACTTGTAACTTCTGGCAACAGGAGGAAGGCTCCTGATCCACCTGCATGTCTCTAGCTACAAAATAGGTTCAATGCCTTCATTGTAGATGAGGAACGGGAAGTT
>NW_009916831.1:12558-13919 GCF_000696875.1 Nestor notabilis | reverse complement strand
GAAGCCAAGAACCCACAGCGCTCCATCCCCATTGGCATCATCGTGTCCCTCCTCATCTGCTTCGTGGCTTATTTTGGGGTCTCTGCAGCCCTGACCCTCATGGTGCCCTATTTCCTCCTGAACAAGAAGAGCCCCTTGCCTGAGGCTTTCAAGGCAGTGGGCTGGGAGCCCGCCCGGTACGCTGTTGCTGTTGGCTCCGCCCGTGTGGCTGGCTCCATCCCTGGCATGGCATAAGAACCAGCAGCACGTGTCCTGCCTGGACTGGGGGTTCTGCTGTCCTGTTCCTGGCACAGAGCTGGTCCCATCCCTGTGGGCAGCTCTCCTGGCAGCCTCTGAATCATCTCTTCTTCCCTTGGCAGCTTGTTGGGCTCCATGTTCCCTATGCCTCGTGTGATCTATGCCATGGCGGAGGACGGGCTGCTCTTCAAGTTCCTCTCCAGCATCAACAGCCGCACAAAGACCCCTCTGTCAGCCACCATCACCTCGGGGCTCCTCGCAGGTACAGCTCCTGGCTGCTGCTTCACACTTGGCCTTGCAGTGGTCTAGAGTTGCGCTCATGCCACATGTCCTCATTGCAGCGGTGATGGCCTTCCTGTTTGACTTGAAGGACCTGGTGGACCTCATGTCAATTGGCACGCTGCTGGCTTACTCCCTGGTGGCAGTGTGTGTGCTCATCCTCCGGTGGGTACCTCCTTGCTTGTGCTGGTGCTCGGGGTCCATGCACCTTGTGTTGAGCCCAGGCTTGTGCCCACAGCTTTCTCCTGGGGGATGCAACCTGGGGAAGTATCAAGCCCCCAGGGTGAAGGTCACAAGAGGTGGCTGTAGTGAGGTGGGGTTGGTCTCTGCTCCCAAGGAACAAGGGACAGGTCAAGAGGAAACGGCCTCAAGCTGCACCAGGGCAGGTGGAGCTGAGAAACAATTCCTTGCCCAGAGGGTGCTCAGGCATTGGAACAGGCTGGCCAGGGGTTTCTACCGTGTAAGTGTTCACAGCCGGTTTAGCCGAGGCCTCAGTGCCAGGGGGTAGTGGTGGCCTTGGCACTGCCGGGAATGGTTGGACTGGATGAGCTTAAAGGGCTTTTCCATCTTAGTTGATTCTATGACTCTAAGAGCCTGCACAATGTCTCTGGGCGCATCCATGGAGTGCCTGTCACAGGGCTGCTGCCAGAGCAGCACCTAGGGCTGGAGGAGCAGGAGGAGTACAAGGGTGCTGCCCACTGTCCCCTTAGGCTCTGCTGCAGCTTGTCCCTTCTGCTCAGGTACCAGTCCGGGCAGCTGAACTCCCCGAAGGCCATGGAAATGCTGGAGCAGAACGGGAATGAGGAGGAGAGGGTGATCATGAACCCGACCATCACCACTGCCAG
>NW_009916831.1:11934-12456 GCF_000696875.1 Nestor notabilis | reverse complement strand
ATCGTCTATGTCTGTGTGTCGCTCATAGGTGAGTGGGAGCCAGCAGCTGATGTGCTCTTCTGCCAAGGCTGGGACATCTCCACAGAGCCAGGAGGGGACAGCGAGCATGTCAGGAGGAGGAGAGGCGCCGGGCAGCACTGACTGCCAGCTCCTGCGCCCAGTGCCAGCAGGCACCAGTCCCAGTGCACCCTGAGCAGGGTGCCAAGCGCGGGGCATGTTGGGGTCCCTGGGGGCTAACGGAAGACATGACTGCTGAGCCAGGCATATCCAGGTGGTCCCTGTGACTTGCCTGGCCCAGGCTGGCACCCAGCAAGGTGGTCCCCAGGTCCCTGAGAGCGCTCAGGCTCAATCAGCAAGGTTTGTTTCATCCCACAGCACTTAATTGTGCAGCCAGGCCTGGGAACGCGTCAGAGGTGGGTCTGAGCTCAGCCAAGTGCAGGCTCCCCTCAGCTCACCGGGCCGGCGTTCCCCCAGCAAAGCCCTTTCCTGAGGCTTTGGGGTGGATGTTGGAGGCAGCATGTG
>NW_009916831.1:10963-11394 GCF_000696875.1 Nestor notabilis | reverse complement strand
GGCGCTGAAGCCCGCCGGGACGGGCTGGATGGCGGCCCTGGCGCTGCTCATCACGGCTCTGCTCATTCCCACCATCATCATTTGGAGGCAGCCGCAGAGCAACGCACAGCTGAACTTCAAGGTGAGTGCAGCCCCCAGCAGCTCAGCGTCTGCACCCCCACAGGCTCTGGCAGGGTCTGGGCCATTGCAGGGGCTGCCAGGGCTTGTGGCAGTGTCATGTACCGTGTCTTGTCCCTTGCAGGTACCTTTCCTCCCCGTCCTGCCTATTTTCAGCATCTTTGTGAACATCCTGCTGATGGTACAGCTGAGTGCTGGTACTTGGGTACGGTTTGCTGTCTGGATGGCCGTGGGTAGGTGTTCTGCAGAGGGGAGCGCAGTGCCTGCAGGGTCTCCCCTGCGGGGCTGGTACACTTCACCTTTCATTGTGGAAA
>NW_009916831.1:8813-10862 GCF_000696875.1 Nestor notabilis | reverse complement strand
TTTCATTGTGGAAACTCCCCTGCAGGTTTTATGATTTACTTTGGCTATGGGATCCGAAACAGCGTGGAAGGGAAAACTGCGGAGGAATCCTGCACCACAGGAGAAAAGCCTCTGCACCAGCCTGGACTGGACTCTGGCCCCAGCGCTGCTGCAGTCTGAGGGACCAGGCACTGGCACTCCGAGGACCTCGGCCAGTATTCCCGCTTTGAGATACGGTGCATCCATCCCCACTCCCATGGCAGCAAGTCCCAAGAGCCAGGACCATGGAGCCAGGTCGTGCGTTGCCCATTCCCCTCGCAGAGTACAGGTACCAGAGATGAGCTCCTGGTGGCCCAGGGCTGGTCTCTGTCCCCCCTCAGCCCTGCTGAGGGCAGTGACACCGGCACAGCCCTCGCACCCGGAGCTGCTGTCAGCACTGCTGCTTTCCCTGCGCACGGGCAGCCCCATGCAATGGTGCAGCTCTGTTTGTGCTGTCTGTCCATGTGGCTGTGGTCAATACCTCCTCTCTGTGCTTTCCAAGCACCAGGCATGTACACAGCAGCCGTAGCTGCAGCTGTGCCACAGGGTCTGGGGCCGCTCGTTCTGGTACTGCCCAGTGCTCCCTGGCAGCACGAGCTCAGCTGGTGAATCCATCTCCTGTGCCATCCCATGCGGAGCCCCGTGCTGGCCGGCAGTGCTGCTTGGTGTGAGCATCTAGCTTGAGTGTCTGTGAAGATGTCCACAGTGTAGCCATACCAGTGTCCAACCTCATATGCCTCTGTAGAGTTGGTACTTTAATATTGACTTTTATACCTATTAAACTAAATGGTTTTTTAAGTGCTTGGCTCTGTTGTTCGTGCTGCCTCCTGTGTTAATGCCCTGTCGTTACAAAGCCCAGGGCAGGACCCCACATGCTGCTGGCCTGGGTCAGTGCAGAGCGGGGTTTGCTGTGCTGGGTCAGGTCCCTGCCAAACCCTGTCGCTGGAGCAGAGAACCATGCAGCAGTGCTCCAGGCCAGCTCAACTCAGTGCTGCTGGCACCGGTGCGCAAGGACACCAGCCCGCAGGGGTGGTCACCACTGTGCCACTGGCTCCCAGGGAAGTGGCTGCAGTAAAGGTCTTGGGACTATCCCCTGGAGCGGGGTTTGCTGTGCTGGGTCAGGTCCCTGCCAAACCCTGTCGCTGGAGCAGAGAACCATGCAGCAGTGCTCCAGGCCAGCTCAACTCAGTGCTGCTGGCACCGGTGCGCAAGGACACCAGCCCGCAGGGGTGGTCACCACTGTGCCACTGGCTCCCAGGGAAGTGGCTGCAGTAAAGGTCTTGGGACTATCCCCTGGAGGCTCCAGCAATGGCTTGCAGAGGAAGTGTGTGGAGCTGGGCTGCAGCCATGAGAGAAGATGATAATTCCTCAGTTCTGCTCTGGTCTAAGTCAGCCCTGACAGATTATTTTGCAAAATAAACTAATTTAGGGCAGATGGATCTTGCGTGGGTTTGGCAGCTCTCTGTTTCTGGCAGGGTTGCTGCATGGTCAGCGGTGCAGGCCCCACGCCGTCACCTCCGCTTGTCCCCGCAGCTGGAGCCGAGCCCTGCCCTGGGGCTGTGCCTGCAGAAGGGGCTGTGGCACAGGGTGCCCTGCCAGGGCCTCAGGCTGCAGCCCTTGAGCGCTCCGGGCTCCTGGCACTGGCTCCTCGCAGGTCCTCCAGCTCTCCTGGTTATGCCTGTGCCCCAGTCTGCAGATACCATCCTGCCTGGTGGGTATGTCCTGGCTGGGGCAGCTCATGAGCCCACAGTGCCCCCGGCACCTCTGCACCCAACTTAGGTGCTGCTGCCCAAGCCTAGTGGTCAAATGGCCTGTGACAGGGCTGCAGCCCTTGCCCTGGCTTGGCACTGCTGTAGCCCCACATGCCTTTGTTTGTGCCTGTGTCCCCATGCGTGTGTGCACATCCATGCCCCTGGCCATGTGGGTCTGTGCCCCAGGCATGTCTGTGCCTGGCTCCAGACCATCCCACTGAGCACTGGTCCCAACCTGGGCACCTGCTGGGACTGGCAGAGCTCTGGACATGGCTGGGGG
>NW_009916831.1:0-8706 GCF_000696875.1 Nestor notabilis | reverse complement strand
CCTGGGCCCCTGCCTGGGGGGGCTGTCCCAGCCCCATTCTGGAGGAGCCCTGTCCCCCTCTGCCTACTTCATCCTTTGGCCCATAGCTGCCAGGGATGGCACCACGTCCTTTGCCAGGCAGCACCTCTGCCTTTCCTGGGCCCCACCGGCATTACTGTACATGGAATCACAGAACCCCAGACTGGTTTGTGTTGGAAGGGACCTTAAAGCTCCTCCAGCTCCAACCCCTGCCACGGGCAGGGACACCTTCCACTAGAGCAGGTTGCTCCAAGCCCCTGTGTCCAACCTGACCTCGAACACTGCCAGGGATGGGTCATCCCAGCACAGCAGCTGGTGGGTGAATAACACCCAGCTGAGCCCCAGCACATTGGCACAAGGGAGCACCCGCTCCCACTGCTGCTGCGCCAGCCTGTGTGTGGCCTGAGAGGTGCTAATAGCACCCGGGACTCTCCCATGCACAGAGGGGCCGGGAGGGAAGCGTGTTCCGGGTGAAGGCTCGCGGGTGCTGGGGCTGCAGGATGAGCTTTCCCCTCCCGTGCTGCTCTGGAAGGCGCCATTCTCCGTCCTGAGGAAAGGCAGCAGTCAGCAGAGCCTGCTCTCCACCCCTGCACACAGCTGCCAGCGGTTTGCCCATCACCAGGGGAATTTCCACCCGGATCCAGAGCACAGGCTCCACCCCTCAGCCTTCCAGCGGAGCCCTGCAGGGAGCCAGGCAAGCCTGGAGCTGCTCTCCTGCCTGCACTCTACCACTGATAGCTGCTGTGCAGGGCGGGCACAGGCACGGGCAGGAGCACAGGCAGGGCTGGCGTCTGCTCCTGTGCTCCGCTCCCGGCTGCAGCACCGCTTGGGAGGCTCCCCTGGGAGCCAGGCTGGGTTTGTGATCTCCCTTTTGCCACCTACCCTGGATTTACAGGGGAGCTGAAGGGCTGTTGGCTGGGGCTGTGTTTGGCACAAGTAATGGGCACAATGCTCCCTCTGGGAGTTAAAATAGGCTGGTCCATGCTACAGCATGAGGAGTTAATGAACTGCCTTCGTCCCTGTAGGACCGGTGAGCAGGTACCCTCAGGTCCTCTTCCCCACGGGTGACCGGCCGGCGGAGCAGAGCTTCGTGAGCAGGATGCATCCATCAGCGGGGCCCAAGCCTCAGGATCCAGGGAATGCCCGTGGGGCAGATGGGATCCCTGGTGTGACAGAGCTCCTCAGTGCTCCATTGTGCTGCAGGCCCTGCCCATCCAGAGGAGCTGCAGGAGATCAAAGCTGGTGCTGAGGAGATTCCTATCGCTCCTTACTCGTCTCCAGGCAGGTCCCAACCCCTCGGCTCACATGCGCGTGACCCGGTTGCTGGCACCAGGCGCTGGCAGGAGGCTGCATGTGCCTGATAATCCTCCCGGCCCACGCCGCAGCAGATGGCCAGCTCTCTAATCACCCCCTTCTTGCTCCCCTCGCTTTGCCTTTGCAGGTCTGGCACCGTGACCTGCTGCCCGGTAGTTTCTCCTCTCCTGCTCTCCCTTCTCCCCAGCGCTGCTGCTGGTGACCCGGATCCTGCTCTTGTTCCCTGCCCATGCTGCAAACCAGCTGAAGGGCAGGTTCTGTCACAGCCCGGCCCAGGGCTGACAACGCTGCAGTGACAGCGACGACAACGTGCCTGTGCTCAGCGGGTCCTGGTCCCTCAGGACTCCCAGGAGTCCCTCTCGCAGTGTATCCCACCTGCACCCGCACTCTGCCCATGGACACAAGCAGCGTGGAGAGGAGACAGCGGAGGTGGCACGCGCGGTGCAAGAGGAAGGGTCATGGTGCAGCAGGGACGGGGAGGCTGGCGATGCCTCGGGTACAGCGCATGCAGGTGCCCACGGGCTGGGTGAGAGCCCCAGCTCAGGCAGCATGGACTGCAACACCCCCCTTTGGAGCTGTGCAGCCACACCAGCGCCCGCACATGGAGCACATGGTGGCTCTGGCAGCAGAGATGGCGGGGAAGAGGATTCTGAGCAACCTGCTCTAGTGGAAGGGGGCCCCTGCCTTGGAACTGGATGAACTTTAAGGTCCCTTCATCACAAACCAGGCTGGGATTCCATGATTAATTTCCTGGGGTGTGACAGTGCCCAGCCACGGGAGCTGGTCTACTGCTTCTGTGGGGTGGAGGACAACATGGTCCACCTCATGTACCGAGCACTGTGATGCCAAGCCTGGTGGGCCTGGGGCGTATGGCAAAGTGTGAGATCCTGTATGACACCAACGGGAGAGGAAGGTGATCAGGGCCTTCTCAGGGCGCAGGTGGCTGGGGAGCACCATGACTATCGTGCTGCCATTCTCCTGACTGCTCTAAAGTGTGCTCTTGTTCCTGGATCTAAGTGGATTCTGAAAGCTGCTGAGGCAGCCCGCCTCTCCCCCTCCCCAGTGCAGATGGCTTTGAGTGTGGTGCTCCTGGGCGAAACTGTGGCTGAGGAGCCTGAGGAGGAGCATCGTTTCCTGGCCAACCTGCTCCACTTGATTAATTTCTCTGTCTGGGAGGAATTATGTCTCAGATCACAAGGGATCCAGCAGAAACTCACTGGAGTCCAGTTCCTGATCCCCCAGGGAGCCTGAATGGTGGTTTAAGCTCCTTTGGTTGGTGCTGGCGTGAACTTGGCTCATTACAGAAAGAACATGGCTGTTGGCCAGGGAAATGGGGCCTTTGCTTCCAGCACGCCTCGGGGAGGCAGCCACGTGCTTGCTGCTAAGCTGCACCCCATTTCTCTTGGGTCTCATCAGGTCTTATCAGGTCTCAGTCTGTTGGCTTGGCACTGCCCTAGCAGTGAGGACAAAGGGGTTTCTCTTATAATAGGACCTTTGTGTGCTGGTGAAAGGTGTCTGGAAGCAGCCTGGGAGCCTGAGTCTCCAAGGCACAGAGTGAGCCCAGGCCAGGAGCTGGGCCAGGGCAGGAGCGGCTGAGCCAGGATCCTGGGGAACGCTCTTGGCAAGGACACCTTTTTGACTGGTGCAGCACAGGCCAGGGGGGTACCTGCACATGGCAGCACAGGCGCAGAGCTGGGGGCACCTACTGACTTGTGAACTTTCTCATCTCTCTTTGGTTCTGCCTGAGACTGCTGTAGGAGGAGGGAGGGATCCTCACATTTGCTGTAGCTGTAGTATTTGAGGTGGATTCTTTTAGGCAAATACATGTATTTGAATAAAAGCCAGCACAAATCTCTTTGCAAAGGTTATGTTGAAAGAGGAACAGTGCATAGATTGCTAGCCCTGGTTTGGGACTTGCTGAAGGAGACACTCTTCCTCCAGGCTAAAGTGAGTGGAAGAGGGAGGTCTGTGTAAAGCTGAAATCACAGTATCTCAAAAAAACAGGGACTGATGCCTTCTGCAGTCATAAACCAGCCCAGACACCTGCCTCAACAGGTTCCTGTGTGTTCTGTCAGACACATGGGACTGATGTGCCCAGCAGGCCACACCAGGCTCTTCCAGGAGCAAACTGAAAGTTGCTGCAAACACAAAGAGATTCCTTAGCTAATCCTAGAGTTTCATGGCTGAGACCTCTCTTCATCTTCCTTATTTTTTCCTGTTTCACTGCTGTTTGCCCAGGCAATTATTCCCTCTATAATTCACATTCTCCACAAAGGACCTCGTGCTGAAGCTGCTTTGCCAGGCTGGACAGATGACTGCTTCTTGGTTTTGCTCTTAATGTCCTGCTCCTTTCACTCCACTTCCACCTCAGGAGCAGCCTGCATCACAGGGGCTCTTCTCAGTGCTGTCATTGCTTCAACCTGCTGAAGACTGAACATGCAGCTCCCTCAAAGCCTGTGACAGTTGGACAGGGCTGCAGCCTGACTTGCAGAACAAGCAGGTAGGACACATTTCAGCAGTCTAAATGTGAATGCAGTTATCAAGACTTGGGGGTAAGGAGAGTGCTAAACTGATTTGAACTGTGTGCCTGGTCTGCAGATGGGTGTACAACCATTTCTATTATCTTGGATGAGATAATGCCTGAAAAATCATGATTACACCTTACTGGGCAGGGAGCAGCTGCTATTATCTGCATAATAGAACCCCAATGCACAGGCAGGGTTTCACTTCTTCAGTGGAATTACCCGCCCAGCTGTTGGCAATGGGTCAGGAGAGGTTTTCGTCTCCTCTGGTCTGCTGTTTGGACACAAAGGGGAAGAAAGCCCATCTGAAAAGGGGAAGAAAGCCCATCAGAAAGATAGGGAAGGGAGTTCCCAGTTCCTTGCTCTCTGAAGCACACACTGGGCCTTTGGTTTGCTTTAAACACTCTTCTGATTGTGGAACAGGTGATAGGATAGGGAAAGTTCTAGAACCTGCTGATGTGAAAAGTAAGGACTTGTCTTCCTCAGAGCAGCCATACACTTTATAAGCAACTCCTTGTGACAGGCAGGAATCCACTCACCCGTCTGGCAGCTGTAATCTCTCCATGTCTCAAAGTTCTAGTGAGGCCAGAGACCAGGTAGATTCTGCTTCTTGTCTGAATTCCCTCACTCCTTCCTCCAGTTTCTTGTCTGAAGGACCAGCTGCTTGATCAAACACTTCCTCTTCTTCCTCCTCTCTTACTGGTGATGTGGACCTGTCGGCCTCCTGGTCCGCTGTATCTTTTTCATTACTGGGTCAAATACTGTAGTTGTTGTTTGGGCCCCTATCTCAACCATGGTGTCCTCAGATGCAGTTTGTGTCCCAATCTCTGCTATCATGTCCTCAGATGCGTTTTGTGTCCCAATCTCTGCTATCATGTCCTCAGATGTAGTTTGTGCCCCAATCTCAGTCAAGGTATTCTTAGAGCTGGTTTGGGTCCCTGTCTTAACCACAGTTCTCTGGTAGTACCGAGCAGCAGCTCAGTAGGCACAGGCCAAGCCCCAGATCAATGTCAGAAGCTGCTGGTTTTCACTGGGGTAGCCAAGGCACCCTTGTCAGCTGGCCCAGCAGCTTGCCAGGGTTACTTGCCTGTTCAGCTGTGAAGTCCCAGGCTATGAGAGATGACACCTGCCCAAACCCTTCCACACAGCCTGCACCCAGGGACCAGCCACCCCAGGGCACGCTGCAGTATTGCCTCACCCAGAAGTTGTCTTCTCTTACACCAGGATGACACCAGATCCCACGAACCCCATAATGTGTAAGTAGTATTAAACAGCTCATGTAAGGGTGAGCAAGGACCTCGGGAACCTGCGTAATAAAACCAGCCACATCAATCCCAGGTAGGAAGAGGGAGACATATTCTCTCATCCTCTCCACACAGCAAGGCCACCAGTGCCAGGGAAAAGCAGCCAGCCATGGTTGTACCATGTTCCTAAGTCAGCAGTCAACAACCTTGCTGAGCCACACAGAGGCTGGCTACCAAGTAACTGCTGTAACTATAGCCCACTGGGTACAGACCTGCCCTTGTCTCAGGCCCCATGTTAGGCACCAAAAAGGACGGCAGTGGGCTGCCCTGGGCTGGTGGCCAGATGCCCACTAGGCTGCTTTGTCGCTCCCAGGACAGAGGGGAAGAAAATAAGATGGAAAAGAACTTGTGGATCAAGATAAAGGTAGTTTAATAAAGCAGAAGCAAGGCTGGGTGCAGAAGCAAAGGAAAACAGGAGATTGATTATTTCCCATCATCAGGTGATGTCCACCCAATTCCCAGGAAGCAGGGCTTCAGCAAGCATAGTGGCTGCTCCAGAAGACATAGTAATAGTGAATACCCCTCCTCTCCTCCTTTCTCTTAGCTTTCATTGCTGAGCAGACATCACATAGCATGGAATATCACAGAACCACAGACTGGTTGTCTTAGAAAGGACCTCAAAGCTCACCCAGCTCCAACCCCTGCCACGGGCAGGGACACCTTCCACTAAAGCAGGTTGCTCCAAGCCCCTGCGTCCAACCTGGCCTTGAACACTCACAAGGATGGGGGCAGCCACAGGTTCTCTGGGCACCCTGTGCCAGCACCTCAGCACTCTCACAGGGAACAACGTATGTCAGTTGGGGTCAGTTGTCCTGGCCCTGTCCTCATCCAAGATCTTGCCCACCCCCAGCCTACTGGTGATGGGGGAATGTTGAATGTTCAGCCTTGATGCTGGGGAGCACTCAGCAGCAGCTTCCAAAACCCTGGTGTGTTGTCAACACCTAGTTAGCAATACAAAGCCCAGCACTATAAAAGCTGCTAGGGGGGAAATTAACTCCGTCTCAGCCAGATGCATTCCAACTGTTTATTTAAAACATTACAAGACACTTTTAACAAAATCACAATGAACAGTGAGGATCTGAAAAGCCACACAGCACTGGGAGCTTCACAAAGAGAAATGCTCTGCAGGCCCTGACCAACCCATGTGCAGTCGTATACCTCCAAGAGGATAATACCTTGTTCCACTTCTCTCAGCCAAACAGTGATACTGCTTTGTAAGCAGATGAGGTGTAAATTAGAAACCCCAATCTCTCATCTATCTGCAGAAGGTGCCCAGGCACCTGAAGGGCTCTGATGGTGGTAAGCTTTTAAGAAGTATTAAATGAGAGCAAGCATGGCTGCAGTCACAGCCTTAAGGAAGCCACATGCTGAGCTGCAATGTGAAGACTATCCTAGCACAAGGTGTGTGGGACATGCTGCATTTCTTCTTACCCAGAATCCTCTCCATTTTTTTCCCCCTTGTTGCCCTGTATCAGCACAGAGCACCCTCTCTAGCCCAGAAGGAAGGGGGAATGAATACACTTACATCCACAGACTAAGGAGGGTCACCTTTTGCTGGAACTTGGATCTCGCTCCCTACCCCAATCCAAGATCTGGGAACAGGGCTAGCTCTGGAAGGACAAAGCCCTCTACGAGCTAGGATACACGAGGCAACTAATAAACTGCAGGCTGATGACTCGCCTTCTGCATTTGAATGATCTTGCCAAAGCCACCTCTTCCAACATCGTAGTCTGTCCGGTACTCGTCTCGCACCTGGGGCACAGCAGGAACACAGATATTAGCATCCTGCACTGCCTGTCTCCTGCTAGGCTCCAGAATCCTCACCCCCTCCTTGCTCAGTTGGTGGAGAAAAAAAGTTCAGGTTAGAAGCACTTCGATTCATTTGAAATCTCTTAAAATAATCCCCCAAAAAGGAGGTAATGGTGATGAAAATGACAAATGAGGATATATCTGATGGTTGAGGTCTTTAATCTGGACAAGAAGCAAACAAGACCCCGAAATATTTGTATTCAGCTTTGCAATCCAGCTTTCTGGATTGCCAGGCTTGGCTTCCAGGGTATTTTCTCCCCTACACCCAGGATATTTTTCTCCAAATCTGCAAAGGAATCTCACTTTTGCAGTGGGGCAGCCTCCTGCATGCTGAGATTAGCCTAGTAGCTATGCTGTCCCCCTCCCTGCAAATCTGCATAATTTTAAGAATGTTAGCTTGAATTTAGGTAGCATTCTGCTTGCATTGCAGGAATTTTGGTGTCCTACACAGAAATGGCCTTAAGTTCTATTTCTAGCTTTTAACACCTGGTGTCAGTTACTGAAACAACCTGGGAGTGGCTGAAGTTCATCGCCAGGTCTTCACAGCCTACACATTGTTCTGCATGAGACAAAACTAGCACAGTCTGAGGAGGATCAAGTTCAAGGTATGAACTGGGATTGCCTTTACCTGTCCTCCAGTCTTTCCTCTTCCATACTGCCGCCCCTCCTTAAACCCTGCGTCCCAGTCAGTTCGAATGATGCGGTCATCCAGCCGTGTGCCGTTGACAAAGCGCATGGCGTGCTCAGCGTCTGCTCTTGTGTAGTACCTGGAGTATACTATAAGGAGAAATAAGCACACTATTTTGCTGGATACAACGATAATAAAAGGAAACTATTGTACCGGAGAAGCAGAAAATCCCTGCCTTCCAGCCTTTTCTTCTCTAACTGCTCTTCTTTATGGGATCAAATACTGTATTCATATAAATCCAAACTAAAAATAGCTCCCACACAGAAAGGATTCTGAACGTGAATGTTAGTACCTGCACAGACAAGAAATAGCTTAGGATCACCTATTTCTAAAGTAGATGAAACAAACATGTTAAAGCTTTGCTAAGGGCAAGAAACCTGTAAAACGCTTTTTTATACTCTGTGAAACTTGACTGAGTTTGAACATGAGGGGCAGGCCTCACGGGAGCGCAGAGACAGTTCAGGGTATGACTTGTACAAGCATGCACCCTCTGCCTGGGAATGCTGCCATGGCTTATCCTGCTACTTTGCTCAGGTCTAAAGTTAAGGTGAGAAAGTGAACATGTGCCCTGGCCATGCAAGAGCTCAGACTGATGACTGCAATAGTTTTCATTCTGGTCCTAACACCACTAAGGAAATTAAGAAATTCAAGGAGGTCTCTGCACAGCAGCAGCAGCAGCACTGTCCACCTACAGCACTGCTGTGCAGTCTGCTTCCCAACTGAGGTGGTGGTGTTGAAGTAGCAAGGTTGGAAGGGAAGTGCCTGGCAGAAAGCACCCGATTATCACTGCTTTCGAGGCTCTCCACAGCAGTCCAGCTAGGCTGGCTGTGCAGGGAGCGGAACCCGAAGTGGCAACCACGCACACGGGCTGGCTGTAGCAGGGAACCAGAAAGGATACTCGACAAAGCAGAAGCCACAGGGGGTTTTCTTGATCTTGTCCAGCCCCATCACAATCCTCTTGACGTCTCCGCACTTGGCGAAGAGCTCCTGGATCTGCTCCTCGGTGGTGTAGAAGGACAAGTTGCCGACATATAGCGTAGAGGAGATCTTC
>NW_009916830.1:112875-123584 GCF_000696875.1 Nestor notabilis | reverse complement strand
CCTTCCTTGCTTCCTTCCTTCCTTCCTTCCATTAGGAAAATATTTTGATTTTCTGTGAACAAATTTGTTCATTCATAACAACTTATCTCAGACCACATTTTTAGCCACTGATTTTTGCCAAACACTCTCTGGCTGCTGTGTATTTCTGATCCCTTCAGTTGAATTCTAGTTCAACTTATAGTTGACAAAATATAGGTCATGAATCATGGTCATTTCACCCATAGAGTGGTTTGAGTAAATCCATATATAATATCATAGAACCATAGAATGGTTTGGGCTGGAAAGGACACTAAGATCATCCAGGTCCAACCCCCTGCCATGGGCAGAGACACTTCACACTAGACCATGTCACCCAAGTTTCCATCCAGCCTGGCCTTGAACACCGCCAGGGTTGGAGCATTCACAACTTGCTTGGGCAACCTATTCCAGTGCCTCACCACCCTCACTGTGAAGAACTTCTTCCTTATATCCAACCTGAACTTCCTCTGTAACATGTACAGGTGGGGGGTGGGTGTGTTAATAAGTTGATTATACACTTCCCAGGCCCAATGGTCCTTCTCTATGGAGAACTTAATCTTGTAACTTTTGTCTTTGAGGGTTTTGCTCCTCCATCAGGAGCTGCTGAGAGGCTGAGATCCCTCTGTCTCTATCCAAGTCCTTGTCACCAGCAGGAGGCCTTGTGAAATGAAACCATGGACATACAGGTCCTTTGCTGATGAACAGTTTTCCAAATGCTTCACTAAACATCAGTGTATTAACGAGTAATCCACACTATCAGCTACCAGCAGGTAACAAGAAGAAAACAAGAGACAGTTTATTACTCTCCCAGCTTCAAATCTGTTGCCTGTTCCTCCTCCTACCCCCAACCCAGGCACACCAGATGAGTGAAATCCGGACATTCTCCATCTGATCAAGGAGATGGTGGTCAGAAGAGAATGGTTGGGATTATAAGGAACTGAGAAGATTTACAGAATATATTGTTGATTGCATAAGCCTCAATTTCTGAAAATGGGATATGAAAAAACTTCTGGGATTTAACTAAAACATAAAAGAAGCTGTAGCAAGGCACAAACTGCAGAGCTGCTGGGATGGCAACAGCATTTATCATGCAAATCACTGCACTTCTGATTTTTTCCTGTACCTGAAAAAGGAGTTTCTCTTTCACTACACTGACTTTTCCATTATCTACAACTCGAAGGTAAAAACTTGATGCTTTTATCCTAAATAGCCTGACTGCTGTCCTGAACAGCCTTAATGCTAAAGCTGAATGTGTGAAGATTAAAAGCACCGCTTAAAGGTTAGTTAGATTACTAATTACTATTTGTCGTTAATGGCCAATCAGAGTGTGAAGAATGACTTTGTATCTTTTCCTCCCATGACCTCTACTAGTGAGTCCCAGTGGCTTCTTACACTTACGAGGGATTTTCCTTCTATCCATCTTGAATAACTACCTCTCTGACTTCCTGGAGTATCAGCCAGAAAGGTTGAAGTTCTCGTGTTACTTTTCTTCTTGGTGTGTATTTGTGATACTCAGCATGCTGGTCGATGAGAAACTGAACATGAGCAGGTAGTGTGTGCCCACAGCCCAGATACCAGTTGTATCCTGGGCTGCACCAAAAGAAGTGTGACCAGCAGGTCAAAGGAGTTCAGTTCTGGTGTCCTCAACATAAGGAGGACATGGAGCTGTTGGAGCAAGTCCAGAGGAGGCCACAAGGATGAGCAGGGGCTGGAGCAGCTCCTGTATGGAGACAGGATGAGAACATTGGGGCTGTTCAGCCTGGAGAAGAGAAGCTGATGGAGACCTCAGAGCAGCTTCCAGGGTCTGAAGGGGGCTACAAGGATGCTGGAGAGGGACCTTCATCAGGGACTGGAGTGACAGGACAAGGGGTGATGGGTTCAAACTGAGACAGGGGAAGTTCAGGTTGGATGTAAGGAAGAAGTTCTTTACTGTGAGGGTGCTGAGGCCCTGACACAGGTTGCCCAAAGAAATGGTGAATGCTCCATCCCTGGCAGTGTTCAAGGCCAGGTTGGACAGAGTCTTGGGTGACATGGTCTAATGTGAGGGGTCCCTGCCCATGGCAGGAGGTTGGAACTGGATGATCTTAAGTTCCTTTCCAACACGGACTATTCTATGATCCTATGATTTGTCTGCTGGTTTAGGAAAACCAAATCCACATAATAAACCTTGTTAGATTTTGATCTCGTTCACTTGGATGGTAAAGGTACCATCCCTTCCCTGCTCACATAAATAGAGGTTTCCACACCCCACATAAGCAAAATCACAAGAGTTCCATATAAAGCATCTGTGGTCAGGAAAAAAAAATCCACATGGAAAAGATGAGTTATCTCACTTCTCATCAGATGATTATGTGCTTTTGCTCCAAGACTTCCAACTCCCACACTTGTGAAAGGTGTTTTATAGCAAGCATCAAAGTTGAGCAAGTAATTCAAGAACCAGATTTTGATCAGTTTTCTCTTTCTAAGGCAAAACTCTCCATGAACCAAAGCTGACTGGAAGGATAACTCATGGTTGCCACTGGCCAACTCTAATGTTATTTTATCTGTCCCTAAGAGCAGTGTTGGCCTCTGGCTGAAAGCTTGATGAGAAGAAGTGACTTGGGAATTTATAGCAACTTATTATTGTCCATTTGAACATCCTTCTGAAGTTCTGCTTTCACCTAATCATTTCTCTGCAGGTGGCCAAGGTCAGCAAAAAGCCACAGCTGGAGTTCCAATACCCCTGAGCTGCTGTTGATGTTGGTAGCCCCAGTTTTATGTGCCTTGGTAATTCTGGAGGGGAAGTGTAGGCCACACTGCCCACTTGCAATTGTGAAGGTGGACTAATGCACCCTCTCCATGGAGTTATGGACTGATTGTGTCTTATCCAGGCTTGCTCCACATGTGCTCAATGGATGTCTAGGTAAAGCACTAGTAAGCATGTAGTTACATGTCTTCCCCAGAAGTATCATAAGCATGTGGATGCCTTGAAAACCAAAGCCACCAAGGACTTTCCCAACATAGAAACCACCCCATTTGTGTCACTGAGCTTGTCTACCAAATAGTCTACTTGATCTACCTCTTTTCTTTAGGACTTATCAGGTCTCCTCATTCTCTCTGCAGAAAGGGGATCTTTTTCAAGCTGATGTATCCCTGGAGCTGAAAGCAGCTCCAAATCTCTTGTGTCTGCTGCCACAGCAATTTCCGTGCTTTAAGGCCTCCGAGGATGCTGAGGATCCTTCAAAACATTACATGCAGTTTATTTCACTTGCAAGAAATAGGTGTCCTGGATGAAGAATGGAAAAAGGTGCCAGACTGGATGGAAAACAAGGAGTGACAGAGACAAGAGATTTGATAGTTCTGTTTTTGCCTACAGCTGTCTCAAGGTTTGAGTCCCTCATGTAAATTGTGAACAGGCAAAGAAGAAGAGAGCTTTTTCAGGTCCCAGTGGTGACAAGGGGAACAGACGCTCTTGAAGGTTACCAGAATGCTGACATTTGATCAGCAGCAGTAATGGAAAATTACAGATCTTGACCTCCTCTGGCACAGCAGAGGATGTACCAGCATGTTAACCATCCCAGGGGAGAGGAGCTGTGGCTGCACCTGCCTCCAAAGGCAAGGAGAGGACAAACCTCATGGAGGGATGGAATTCCTGATGCTGCCAGGCCTGGCAGTGTCCTGTTGTCCTCACCTGGGGGTCAATGGGATGCTCTGCGCTGAAGTCTGAATAGTTTGTCCCTTCTGCAATAAATCCCCTGTTGTGATGACTGTTGTGGACCTTCCTGCCCAACACATGATAAATGGTATTTATCCCCTTTTTAGTTATCTTTCTTAATCCTTCCCCGTCACTTTAGAATGAGGTGGCTGTTCAACTTCATGCTCAGAGAATCAAAACCGTCTTTCCTGTCCTCATACAGGTGGTAGGGCTGTTCCAATCAGTGCTTTAAAGGATTGGTGTGAGGAGAAAGAATTCCTTACTGTATTTAGAAGTGTCTCATCCTGAGTAGCCATTCAGAAACACCTCTCATTGCACAACATCTCTATCCTCTTTTATCACTGGTAAAGTTTATTTTTGCCTCTAAAATCACAACACATCCCCATGTTGGTTCTAGTTTAAGGTTTATGCGGTTACTGCATGTGGCCGGCGATTTAAATGAACCTCTGACCCATTCCTTCACACTCTGACTGTGGACTGTTCTCTGATCTGGGCTTTTCCCTGTGATTACACTCAGCAGTGGCCTTTCATGACTGTGAAGATAAAAGATACGTGGTAATAAACCCAGAAAAACAGAAGCAAGCTGCTCTATTCCTCCTAAGCCCCATGCTCATCACTGAGCTGAAGAGACAATCAGTGGATTGCCTTCAGCTTGAGGAGGCTGAAACAGAGCACCAGTGGGATTAGAAGGGTTTAGGGGTATTAGAATAATTGGTGGTGCTAATTTCCTATGCTGGAGGCTTCCAACTGAGTGAAGACAGTGCAAGAAGCTGGTCTCTGCAGAGGGAGATGCACTTCAGAACAAAAGGAGAAGTAGCTGGGTGATGCTCAGGAAGAGTAAAGAGATACAGGAGTTAGAGTGGCAATAGAAAAGGATCCCAGTGCAGCAAGAGCTGTAGCTTTGGTATTAAGTGGAAGAAATACACCAGATAGTATCATGCATAAAGTTTGGCGGAAAGTGGCAACTCAGGGTGGAGGTAGAGGGGAGAAAGGCACTGGTAACCAAAGGCTTCATGTGAAGCTTGAAATGGGGAGGGAAAGAAGAGGTACCATTGTGTTTTCTTGACATCTGGGGAAAGGTAAGTAAACTTCTGCCCTGTTTTGTCTATGAGGAAGCTATGTAACCTGCTTAGACTGTCTGACACCCCATGTGCACCTTGATCTCAGCCATGGCCTGAGAACAAGGATACACAAGTACCTGCACATCTCTATACTGGGGCCACCAGACCTTGAACAAAGCCAGGACTGTGGAGAGAAAACATGCTAGCACTGGGAAACAAGAGTAAGGGTGAAATAGTTGAGGGAAAGGGTTTATAGTGTCCATGGGCAGGATGGATCTGTAGTCTTCAGTACGAGGTTGAAGAAGTTCTGCTGTTGACAGTGAAAAATAAGGGAGGATGCAATGGGCTCCTTAAGGATGGCCCATTATCTGAATTGTTTAGACAGGATGAAATACATCTTTCCCTGGACAGGGACAGCACATATTAGATGAGACCTGCAAGTTCTTTCTCACTTCAGTGTTCCTGACTCTTGTACTAATGCTTTCCCCTCCTGTTGCGTGCAAAGATTACCCCATACTAAAGGAAGCTCTTTACTGATTGCTTGTCTTTCCACTGGGTTCACATTTATCACTATGCTCTATGTTCAAAAGCCCCCACTGTAGTTAAAGATGAATGAACAGGAGCTTTGATGACTGGTTATGGGCTGGACTGCTGAGCCTCAAAGTGATCTGAGAAGCTTTTGCAGGTATCTGCTTGGTCAGTCTTGCTCTTATGTAGACAAACACTATCCATTAGGTCAGGTTTTCCTTAGTAATGTTAAATGAGGTCTGTTTATGGCCATCCACTGCTGTGACCTAAGATCTTTAAACATCCCATCATTCCTCTTGCTCTCTTAATGTGATGCACTGTAGTTTTGCAGCTTGTAGGTTTTATTTTTAGAGGAAAGCTGGGATTTTGAGGGCTTCCTGTATTGGATACTGTAAATTCTTAGTGGGCCCTCCACAGCTGTATAGTGACAGCTATAGGGGAGCCCATGGATTTTAACCTTCCAGCCCTTTGAGTGTGTTTTTAGTACCAAATACAGTAGAATCTTCCCTGCTAGCCTTTGTTGCTTGGTTCCCAGGAGTGCTCCTATGAGCTCCTCTCACTTAGAATCATAGAATCATAGAAAAGTTGGGGTTGGAAAGGACCTGAAGATCATTCTGTTGCAACCCTCTGCCATGGGCAGGGACACCTCACACTAGACCATGTCACCCAAGGCTCTGTCCAACCTGGCCTTGAACACTGCCAGGGATGGAGCATTTGCGACTTATCTAGGCACCCTGTGCTAACACCTCAGCACCCTCACAGGGAAGAGCTTCTTCCTTAGATCTAACCTGAACTTCCCCTGTTTCAGTTTGAACCCATCACCCCTTGTCCTATCACTCCAGTCCCTGATGAAGGCCCCTCTCCAGCATCCTTGTAGCCCCCTTCAGACACTGGAAGCTGCTCTGAGGTCTCCACTCACCTTCCCTTCTCCAGGCTGAATAGCTCCAATGTTCTCAGCCTGTCTCCATACAGGAGCTGCTCCAGCCCCTGATCATCCTCGTGACCTCCTCTGGACTTGCTCCAACAGCTCCATGTCCCTTTTATGTTGAGGACACCAGAACTGCACCCAGTGCTGCAAGTGGGGTCTCACGAGAGTAGAGCAGAGGGGCAGGATCACCCCCTTCAACCTGCTGGTCACACCTGTTTTGATTCAGCCCAGGACATGGTTGGTTTTCTTTCTTTCTTACTTTCTTACTGCCTGAAGAGTTCAGCAAGTGGCTGGTTAAATCCTGCGGATTCATGGAACATTGTCTTCAATGAGAGCAGCGAATGCTGAAGCTTTCTGAGCAAGACTTCTCCACTTCCATCTTCAGGGAGGTGAGAAGCGGTAGCAGATGATTAACTTATGAAGTGCTCACTGAGGCAACGTCATCAGTTCAAACAGACCCTTGTGAAAATGGGAACTGCCAGAACATGAATTTTTAACGTCTGGGCTGCACTAAGATCTAAACGTGATGGAGACTAAACTTAGAGGCTGAACTCAGAGAACGGAGCTGCTATTTGTGGCACGAGCCAGAGATGGGTTCAGGGCGAAAGTAGCGGAGTATTTTTTAAGGCGTTCTTATATGACAGGAAGTTCCACCAGTTTTGGGCAAGTGTCAGCACAAATTAGACTAGTTTCTAGGTGATGAGCACACTCATTCTGTTTCTGCTTCTAAATACTTCCTTTTCATCCATCCCTGCGTTCACCTTCACGCCTGACAGCCTGTCCTCACCCACTCTCATGCGATACTTACTTCTCCCAAGCAACCTCTTCCCATCCTATGCTGACTGCTGGTCCTTCCTCTTCACTGCTTTGCACACACAATCCCTCCCTCTCATCCCCAGAAGGAAAAGTCCTTGGCTCTGAAACCAGGAGCTGGCACTGGAGGGAAGCAGCCCTGTAGAACTCGAGTGATGCAGGAGATGGCCAGCTAGAGGCTGCCATGGCAACAGCTGGATTTCCTTCATCCCTTCTCTCTGCTTTTCCCAGAGATTATACTAAAACACCAGAAGAAATAACAGCTAGAGAGGAAACACAGAATTCTCTTGCCCAACAAAATGACCTGGCCTTTTTATATGCCAATGCAAATCCCTGGCATCCCTGCTGCTAGTACAACAACCTTGTGATTGTTGGTTTTATATGATAAGCAAGAAGTGGGGTGTTTTGTTTCCTCTTAGTGGGGAAAACCTCTGCACTTCTTGTTCTGTGACCTTTGGGCTGGATGACAGAGCCATGGTTGAATAATGTATTTGGAGATGACTATTCCTTTTTACAAGGATGTGTAGTGTTAGAACAAGGGGGAATGCATTTAAACTGACAGGGGAGATTAAGGTTGGATGTAAGGAAGACGTTCTCCCTTGTGAGGGTGCCAAGGTGCTGGCACAGGGTGCCCAGAGAAGCTGTGGCTGCCCCATCCCTGGCAGTGTTCAAGGTCAGGTTGGACACAGGGGCTTGGAGCAACCTGCTCTAGTGGAAGGTGTCCCTGCCCGTGGCAGGAGGTTGGAACGGGGTGAGCTTTAAGGTCCCTTCCAACACAAACCATTCATTCTATGATTCTATGATCTGGGGGCCTGTTGCAGTTGTTCCATGCAAAGAGGAGCACTTGGAAAGATCTGGATTTTGGGACATGCATGTGTAAAAGGATGTCTCCATGAGAGGTCCTGGTGCTGCTGCTGTGACAACCCAGAGGACAGGCAAGCCCAGCTCTTTTTCATGAGGTCATTACATCAGTTGTTAGCATCCCACATGTGCACACAGACACGTGCAAGTCTACTTGGCATCAGGCAATGCAGGTGAGATGTTGTTTGTATGCTTCAAACACAGGAACAATCTGACTTATGTCCATCTTCCAGAGTTCTGGTCCTTCATCTCTGTTGTTTTTCTTTTGAAGAAGATATGGTTGATGTGCTTTTTTCTCTCTCCTCCCTTTGTGGCTGTTTGCACTGGGAAACACCACAATTGCGTGGAACATTGAGTGAAGGAATTCCCTTGAATAAACAGGAAATTCACTCCAATTGCAAATTGGTATTTAATGTTGCATCAGAGAAGAGTGACTCTCCGGGGACGTGTGTGCACTACAGGCTTTCAATCTGTGCTGCCATATCACAGACACTTCTATTCCCAGCACTGCCTGATTGGCACAGCTTCTATCAGAGTTGCACAGCACTCCTGGGGTCTGTTCACCACCATAGACAGTGACCTGTATGCACCATAGAATCATAGAATTATAGACTGGCTTGGGTTGGAAAGCACCTTAAGATCATTCAGTTCCAACCCCCTGCCATGGGCAGGGACACCTCACACTAGACCATGTCACCCAAGGCTCTGTCCAGCCTGGCCTTGAACACTGCCAGGGATGGAGCATTTACCTCTTCTTTGGGAACCCTGTTCCAGGGCCTCAGCACCCTCGCAGTGAAGCACTTCTTCCTTAGATCCAACCTGAACTTCCCCTGTTTCAGTTTGAACCCATAGCCCCCAGGCTCCCACAGACCAGCATGGGTCCCTAGGTGGGCTGACATCCCACCTCTGACAGTGGCCACAATCAGTCCTTTAATGGACAGGCAACAGATTCCACCCCAATCAGTAGAGGTTCTATGCTGAACCAAGTTTAACTAAGCACTGAAGCACAAGGATGGAAATCCCTTCCCTGTGCCTATCAGCAGTAACAGTAAACCTAATTTTTTGTGTTCCTTTATGTGTCTCTAAGCTCACTCCATGCTACTTTTAACACATATTCCCAAGGGAAATTCCCTCAGACTGGAGGCCTTGAAATGTCACAGTAGGTCAGGGTTTGCAAGACTTCAAGTTTGATTTCTGAATGAAGCAGCGTTGAAGAGATATCTTAGCAGCTGTAGCAGCAGAATAGCTGTCCTACTCGATGAATCTACAGCAATGAACATCGTCTGGGAATGTAATCCACAGTCAGACTTGTGATGCAGTCAAATCAGTTCCTCTTAGTACCAAGATGACCTTGTTCTCCTTGGGTCCAAGCCTGAACAAGTTTTCAGGTGTATGATGCCTTAGCTGCTAATAGGGATGAGTCCTTTTCTTGGGAAAGAGGGGATTGACAGATATTGGTGTCCAGTCAGAGAAGCGAGGAGTGACAGACACAAACCTAGACAAGAGGATGCAGTTAATGGGGGACAGAAGCTGCATTTCAGTTTTATCCTGAGGATGTCAGATTGCTGAGCTCTTATATCCTCACTTAGTGTCACACTGGTTTTCACCCCACCACCACCACTCCCTTCTCCTCTACAATTAACTTTGCAATTAGACTTAATTATATCCAGTACCTATTGAATGTGTCCTCTGCCCCCACGGCTGCTGATGGACAAGTGCAGCACTTGGGGTGAAAGATGCATAGTCAGCTCAGCAGACCATTCAGCAGTGATTCACACATCCTCTGCATGGGTGAGAATATGGATCTCTCCTAAATACGCTGTCTTGTGATTTACTGCTCTTGCTCCCACAGAATTTCACCTTTCTGTCTCATTTTAGGAGTCAAGCAACTGCTCTTAAACGTCAGGAAAATCTGGAAAGATCCCTTGGAGGTTGTTTTTTTCCCCCCAAAGGTGGCAAATCTCAGGCCAGTATTACACAGTCAGAAAGCTGGTTTTCAAATGAATCCTAAGCCAAGGAGCAGTCTTTGTTAGTAGAACATGATGTCCGTCCTCTCCCAGTTTCTAGGGCACACAGAGATCACCTGTGAAGCTGGCAGACCTCAAAGGCAAGTTTGTAAAAGGTCTTTTGGTAGCAAGTACCTTTCATTGTTACTTGGCTCTGAAGGAGGCTACAAGGATACTAGAGAGGGACTCTTCATCAGGGACTGGAAGGATAGGACAAAGGGTGATGGGTTCAAACCGAAACAGGGGAAGTTCAGGTTAGATCTAAGGAAGAAGTTCTTTACTGTGAGGGTGCTGAGGCGCTGGAACAGGGTGCCCAAAGAAGGGGTGAATACTCCATCCCTGGCTGTGTTCAAGGCCAGGCTGGACAGAGCCTTGGGTGACATGGTCTAGTGTGAGGTGTCCCTGCCCATGGCAGGGGGTTGGAACTGGATGATCTTAAGTTCCTTTCCAACCCAAACCATTCTGTAATTCTATGATGCTGAAGTGTCCAGAAATCCAATACCCAATAATGCTTTTAGCAGTGTTATCAGTGTCCTTCCTCTCTCCTGGGTACATGGCAGTGCTTACTGAGTGTGTCTGCATGTGTGCGTGTACACGTGTGTGCTTTGGCTTTTGTACAACATGCGGTTTTATGCCATGTATCAGTATCTGAGCTATAACTAAGTACTTCAGCAGTCTCTTAACAACGTATCTATTAATACCATATATGAATGTTAGATTACGTTCATTCCCTTTTGGGAGATATGTGACAGTCTTCCTTCAGGGTGAGAAGCAATATTTCCAACTTATTATGCAAAGTG
>NW_009916830.1:74093-112806 GCF_000696875.1 Nestor notabilis | reverse complement strand
TCAGCACAGCTCTGTGGGTGCTGCTATGAAGGGCAAGTGGTTTGTAAAATCTGGGTACAGAAAACCTTTGGAATAGAGGTTCAGGATCTTGCATGAAATGACCTTTTGCTGATAGGAAGTTTTTTATTGCTGGAGGGGTATATGGAGAAATAAATTTGGGTGATTCTTGGTCTTAGATTCCTGGAAATAAGTACAGATATGGAGAGGATGGAAGAGGTTCTGCAGTGAACATCAATCTGTTTCAGACCATGTATACAAGCTGGTTTGATTATTACCCCTCCTATGAAGACAGGCTGAGAGAGCTGGGGTGGTTCAGCCTGGAGAAGAGAAGGCTCTGAGGAGACCTTAGAGCAGCTCCAGTGCATAAAGGGGGCCTACAAGAAAGATGGAGATGGGCTTTTGACAAGGACCTGTAGGGACAGGACAAGAGGGAATGGCTTTAAACTGACAAAAAGTAGATTTATATTAGACATTAGGAAGGAGTTCTACCCTGTGAGGGTGGTCAGTATTTGAGCTATAACTAAGTACTTCAGCAGTCTCTTAACAACATATCTATTAATACAGTATATGAATGTTAGATTACTTCCATTCCCTTTTGGGAGATATGTGACAGTCTTCCTCCAGGGTGAGAAGTAATATTTCTAACCTTTTATGCAAAGTGGGGGTTGCCCAGAGAAGCTGTGGCTGCCCCATCCCTGGCAGTGTTCAAGGCCAGGTTGGACACAGGGGCTTGGAGCAACCTGCTCTAGTGGAAGGTGTCCCTGCCCATGGCAGGGGGTTGGAACTGTGTGAGCTACAGGTTTCAACCCAAACCATTCTGTGATTCTGTGGTTCTGTGAAGTTTGTAAGTGTAAAACACTGATTTTGAAGGAAAGTTATTTCTCTGATTTGCTATTTCTGAGCCTTTGCTCCTGGAGAACTGATACTTTTAAAGCCAAAAGGCAATTAGTGCTGCTTGCATTAAGGCAGAGACCACATCTTCTGCTAAATAATCTCCTAAAGGCTGTGGGTGAATCAACAGTAAACTGAAGCAGCAGCTCTGTAAGTGCCTGGCTGTACTTGTTCCATGAATAGAGGACTTCATTATCTTGAGCTGCCAATGTAAATTAATTTTTAATGCATAAGACCTCCCCCATCACTTTCACTGGCTGGAACTTAACTAAGCAATGCATGTCTTGAGATTAAAAGGCAAAAATTCCAGCCACTGGGTCAGTTTGCTGGGAGACATCAGTCAGATGCAGAACATTGGCCAAGTGCTTCCTCAGGTACTTCATCTGGGAAACCCTGAGGAAAAGCTTGAAACCCTCCATCTGCTTGGTGAGAAATCATGTTCAGAAAGCTCAGGAGCCTGGTCCTTCCCAAACAATCAGTGTCTTCTAGCTTCAATTGGGCAGTTCATATACTGCATTGTCAGGAAGACATGTAGTTGATGGAGAACTTAGAAATTCACATCCTGTTGCTCCCTCCTCACTCCCCACTGTGAATGAAAACTTGATTCTTGTTGAAAACTTTCTTTTATCCTCCTTTTCCTGAAGCTTTTCTATTCATTTATTCCCATGCCCAGGAATTAAAGCATACTGTCTGGCCAAATAAAAAAGAAAAAGAAATACCCCAAACCTAAACACCCCACGTTACAAGAGGAAAAGAAAGGCTGCAATCGCCATAAATAACACAGTAGCTCATGAATAATTCAAATCAGAAGATACTTGTTATTATAAGGAGTTATCACAGCTAATTATAGTCTATTGCTATGGTTCTCTCCAAAGCTCTGGCATTGATCACTGCAGGACATGCCAAGTACTGCACTAAAACAAAACATTGTGCTCGATACTTCCCTGTTGATAAGCAGGTCTTTCCCAGAAGAGGGGTTGCTGTTCTCCAGGGGCTTTTGTTCCTTTGATCAGGGTTGGTAAGAAAAGGAAAAGATCTTTCACTTAATCGACTCGTTCATCTCTGTTAGTCCAATTGGTCCCTGCAGACTGTTCTCCCCTGCCCAACCTTGGTCTAACTGCCTTGTCATAGAAAGGGTTCAGGCTTCCACCATTCCAAGAAAAAAGGGAATATCCTTCTAAGATTTTTCCTTTTCTTTTTTAATATGCTTATTATCTTTTAATAATCTAATTAAAATAATATCTATCTCCTCTTTAGAAAAGACTTGCATCCTGTGATAGGAGGAGTATTAATGCACATTGTAGAGTTCTATCTGTCAGGACACGTGGCTTCCCTGTTGGGTTTGCTTTCAGATTTCCCTATGAGCTTCAATATTGCTGGTGTGTATGTGTCTTTATGAGTTGCAGACTATTGGCAAGAGGCAGATGTTGACTAGACAAGAGCTTGGAACTGGAGATCTATAAGGAATGAGCTCCAGAAAAGCAGAATATGCCAAAGAACTGCCTGTAAAAGAAGGTTTAATGGGATTATTAATCATGAAATGCAGCAAAGAAAGTAAAATACTGTAATAGAAATATTCCATGAGAGAAATGCAAAGGCAGTATTATTTCTATTAAATTGACAGACAGGGAGGGAATTTATTGATATCCTTAGAAGATATTGAAGAGGCTGAGGAAGGCCAACAGATGGCCAGCCTGCTAGGGGTAAATCTTTCAGATATTAACTTGGTAGGAAGTGAGGGTGTTATTTTACCTGCAAGTGGGAACCTCAGCATGAACATGAGTCCACTGCCAGCAAAACCCTGCTCCAGGGAAGAAATCACCTATTGTCCAGTGTCTGACACAAGATTTACAATATGTTGTATCATTGCAAATAGTTGTTGTCCTTGGTCAGACTAAATCTAACTCTCAGCCTATTGTGAAATATGGATCAATCTGATATTGCTGTGTGGTAGAGATGATAGTTTTTATTCCTTCTGTATTCACTTATGTCTTATGTTCCTTTTCACCTGATATCTGCTTTTAGCCTAACATTGACCAAAAGCCTGAATCTATAAGGCATAACAAATATTTGTGTTCCTAAAATCTACTAAGTCTGCAAAAGATCTAGTATTATAATTATTATTATCATCACTACTACCTCCCATATAACATTATTCTGTGTATGTCTTTCCTACAAGATCTTTAGATAAAGTGAAGACCTTTTACATGACTCTACAGTACATGATAGAGGCTTACTCCACCACTTAGGCTCCTAGATAACCCTAGGGTGTCTACAAAGGGGCAGGGAGTTTGTGGGTCTGCTAAAAAACTGCTCTGAGTAAATGAAAAAGCCTTTGTGTATCTGCATTGCTTGGAAAAGGTGTCACTGGATCGGTGTTAATATGGTGTGCTCCATGTCTCACCCCCTTCCACCCTCTTGGGCACTCATTTGAGTACCGGTAGGAGACCCACAGGTGATTTATCATAGAATAACAGGCTGAAAAGGACCTCAAGGCTCATCTGGTCCAACCTTCCTTGGAAAAGCAAGATTTGCCAAGAAACTTTTGTTGATGGTTCTGTTGCACATGGGCAGACAGGTACCTGGCACTACCTGAAAGGGATATTGGCTGAGTTTATGAGCTTCTGAGATAGCAGGTAGGCAGGTGCTGTCTTGAAAATAAGCAGGAACCATCCTTATTTGTGGGAACATAAATGGCCTGTCTTTGCCTTCTCTGGCTTAACTCATCAAGCTGTTACTTGCATTAGTTGGGATGGGGGAATATATGAGAGAAATGCAGTACCTTTGATTCCTTCCAGTTTTTCAGTCAAAGTATTGCAGACTAAGAACTCTGTTTATTTCATAGTTATATCCCTGGTTTGGTTGCTGGAAATAAAAAGGAAATAACCTCCAAGATGTTTTCCATGTGGTTGCAGAGAACCCTGACTCGATAATCTGAACTGTGACTGGCTTTTTTGGGGTAGAGAGAAACTGTTGTATTGCAAGAAGAAAACTGTGCATGCATTTTACATAAACAGGTGATTGAGAACATGACAGCCATAATGAGAGAGAGATCAACTTGCTTTTGGCTGTAGAGATTGGAGGTCAGACAGCTCTGAATTTGTAGAGCCATTAATATTCTATTACAGCATAAGGCTGGAAGGGACCTTCTAAGTCATCAAGCCAACCATGTCATCTAATCCTATTTGGGAAGGGCGGGTGACATTGGAAGCTAAGTAGTGGAGAAAATGCTTCTGGGGACATAAAGTACCGGTCACTAGTGGTTAACAGAGGGTGGAGGTGAGGGGTTTGTTAAGGGATTTGGGAAAATTATGTACCTGGCTGAAACATCTTGGAAATTTCCGGTATTTCTATAGTGACTTCTGTATTCCTTGGTGTGTTTGGGTGGGAGAGGCCTGACTCTTCACTAAGCATCTTGTGTTGTCAAACTTCACAACATATAGGGGAAACGTGCTCCTATATGGATTACTACAAGCTGCTGGGTACACAGGAAGGAAGAACTCATCCTGCCTACTCTTTGGTGCCTTCAGTTCTTCCTGGAGCTGAGGGAGCTCACCACATCCCCTTTGGGGTTGTGAAGGACACGTTACTGCTTCTGAAGCATGGATGCAGCAGACTGTGGTGTGGAGCAGGGAATCGATGTGCCACGTTTTCTTCTTGGGAATCCCACTTGATTCACAGCTTTGCTTTACCTGACTAGAATTCTAATTCTTCTCTCCCTTTGTTCTCATCCATGTAATGTGTTCAGATAATTACATTTTTATGTCTCACAGGGATGTTGTGAGGTTTCTCTAACACTTTTCAAGTGTTTGAAGAAGATCTTATGAAGGTAGATTGTAAGTACCAGCAATTGCTAACAGTCTCGACGAAGATCTTTCCTTTGAGCAATGTAGGCAAATCCAAGCTGGAACTATGGCAAACATCTTTTTAACAGCAAAATTAATTACCTGCTACTGCAGCTTCCCAAGGGAGGTGCTGGATTTGCCATTGCTCAAAATCTGCAGGCAAAGCTGCCTGACGTTTTTGAAAGGGAGGTTCTAGCTTAACTACAAGTTATTCGGTTCAATGCAGAAATCACTTCATGATGCAAGCAATAAATATGATGATTTTGTGGAGTTACAAATGCCTTGATTTGGGAAGGAGGGAATCTCCAGCAGATTTTTATGCTGGTGGTATATTCAGGGTCCCCTCTCCAGTGCGTGTCCCTCGTTTCTTCAACTAGTTTTCCATTCACCTTGTGATACCAACTCCTAAGTACTGTTGTGTTATTTTGGGGTGTAGTGGATACTCTGGGCACCAGCGTGCTGTCACTTCTGTCACATTTTAAGATGACAACTTCACTGTTAGGTCTTTTCTTCTACCTCTGGTTTAGTAAGGTCTATGTGTTGAAAAAGTTCTGTCTCCTGTCAAAGACCAGGCAAGTGACCCCATGGACTAATATGGTCAGTGCTAGAAATACAAGCCTAGTATGTATGGAGCGTGTGCATGTAGAACACAAGCAACAGTATCTGAAGTACTTGTGACAGTGTTTATCCCTATATTTACCTCACTTATTTTTCCCTTATTCCACGTTATGCCAACAGTGCATAATTATATTTTCTATTTATACGCAGATCTTGTACACCAGATAAAAGAGTATTTTGGGAAATGAGGGTTTCTACTTCTCCCCAATCTCTGCATTGCCCTCCATGTGAAACGAAGCTGGGAAGGACACAGTCAAAATGATTTTGCTTTCACCTTCCACATACTCTCAGTCTCCCTGTGATGTGTGTGTGGGGTTTTGGAAAGACTTCTATTTCAGGGCTGTCACTGTGTGGCTGGGGGCTAGGTCTAGACTTCAGAAGAGTGCTTTTGGCAATGGATAGTGTCCAACCATCAGCTGTGCCTGAACATGGCCAGATGCTTTGGGCATGTCTAGCTGTAATATTCATGTGGAGGAAGTCAATGGACCTGATGACGAGTGCACCTTGGTCCAATAAGTCATATTTGCCACATCTATTGCCTACACAAGAGGTTGCCAAAATGCACAAGGGACTCCTCTTTCTTCTCTGTTAAAGAGCTCAGATTGACATGTTGTACCCGAAAAACAAATAATGGGTTCTTTTTTCTACAACACCCCAAATGGTTCTCAAAGATCAAATATGATTTGCTGCTTATGTCAAATTTGCCAATACAATTTAATCCTACAAAACTCTGTATTCAAGGGAAACATTCAAATAACAAACTGGTGGTTAGCATCTTCTAATGTGGTGGATGAAGTTAAGTTTTAGGGGGTGAAAGAGGGCAATATGTAAACATCAGATAGGTTATTCTTACTATTTAAAAGGGGATTATAACATGAACTGCAATGAAGCAGAACTGAAACACGACCTTTGTACTAAAAGGTGGGGAAAGAGAAGCATTTCATCAAAAAGATCAGGTCTGAAAAACTCATTTGATAGTGATGATACAGTAACTGCTACTGTAAATACAATTTTCCCCATTTCTAAAGGACCATTTGGTTTCCAGACACACAACTCAACACTGCATTAACTGGCAGCTTTGGCGTTTAAAAATGGATAGTGTCGAGACAAGGTAATACCCAGAGGCAAATGTGCTGTTAGGAAAGAGCTGTACAGGTTTATAGTGAAGTCACAAAAGGGCTTTATGACTGTCAGGAGGCAGACAAAGGGCAATTTTAGATCTCAGCAGAACGTGCAGTGGCGTTTGCAGCAGTCGTCTTCTGTCTATGGTTACATAGACTAACTTGCAAAAATACAGGAGCTTGGAGGATGGATTCTCATGTCCTTATTTCCATTATCTTAAGGCCAGGTTGGATGAGGCTTGGAGCAACCTGCTCCAGTGGAAGGTGTCCCTGCCCATGACAGGGTTTTGGAACTAGATGATCTCCAAGATCCCTTCCAACTCAAGCCATTCTGATTCTATGGTTTAAGTCTTGGAAGTGCTTAGCATTTAAGCAGTTGGGCTAGTCTTATACTGGGATAATTTCTGGCTGAATACATTTCCTAACATATACCAAATAAAGATGTTCATAACATATATCAGATAAAGATGTTTTGTGCTCTATTGCCTTCTCCTGGGACTTCTGACAGCAAAAGAGAATTTCTTATAGTAAAACTCCAATTCTTTGTCATCTGGTACCAGATCTATATATGGCTCTAGGGGTTCAGGTGCATTCTGGACACTTGAATAGGGGATATCTCTATCTACCCTCTTTTGGTTTTGGACTGAAAGAGGGTATATTTAGATTAGACATTAGGATGCTGAGGCTCTGGCACAGGGTGCCCAGAGAAGCTGTGGCTGCCCCATCCCTGGCAGTGTTCAAGGTCAGGTTGGACACAGGGGCTTGGAGCAACCTGCTCTAGTGGAAGGTGTCCCTGCCCGTGGCTGGGGTTGGGGCTGGATGAGCTTTAAGGTCCCTTCCAACCAAAACCATTCCATGATTCTGTGATATCTCCTTGTATGCACGTAACCCTCATGTTCTGGAAAACTGAAATCATACATCTTTTTTTCATGTACTGGTTGGTTTTCCAAACACATCTAGATGAAGGGAGGGAGACCCTTGCTGCTGGGCAGTATAAAGAACAGAGGGGCCGCAAGGCTTCACAACACAAAACCATTTTAGAGCCAGAAGGGAACATCATGATCTGCCATCTGTGTGGAGCAGACCAGAGAGCTTCACTCAGCAGTTTCTGATACAGGCTGAGCAGGGGAATTAGATCCAGTCTCAGTTTAATCTTTCCCAGCAATAGAGAAGATGCTGCTCCTCCCGTGTTCAGTTACCACAGTTTAGAAGACTCTCACACAGAAAATGACATTGAATTTCCATTTCAAATTCCTATTCCGTAGCATGAGGTAATGACAGGGTTTATCGAACTAGATGTCCTTTCCATCCCTAACTATTCTATGATCTATGATTCTATATAGCACTGATGCAAAGGGTAGGTGAAGATCTTAGCTCGTAGATGATGTACCAGCCAGGTTGGTATGAAGGGCAGATATAACCTGGTTTCTCTCATCATCTGGACAAATCCACATGTATCTTTCTGCTCTGCCTGCAGGGGTGCTGGAAATACCCATGTTCTCTCTTTTCTTTGTCTATAGGCTTCTTTATTACAGACAAAGCCACCTTCACACTTTCTTTCCTTGGGCTCATTCCAGCCATCTCCAGTTCCTCCTTGCACTATTCCTTGCCTTGGGCAGCAAACCAGTGAGTTTCATTACCTTTCCGTGCTATTTCTTGCCTCCACAAATGAATGTCAGGGAAGAAAAAAGGGGAGGTACTACCCTCACCTGTGTGATAGCCAGGACATACCTGTTATTCAACTTGTTTCATGGCCTCTGAGAAAGCAAGTAATTCAGAGAGCCTTCTGGATGTATTGCATAGTTGTCTACAATCCTGGGTGCTGAGGCGCTGGCACAAGTTGCCCAGAGAAGTGGTAAATGCTCCATCCCTGGTGTTCAACGCCAGGTTGGACAGAGCCTTGGGTGACATGGTCTAGTGTGAGGTGTCCCTGCCCATGTCAGGGGGTTGGAACTGGATGATCTTAAGGTCCTTTCCAACCCAAACCAGTCTATGATTCTATGATCCTTGAAGAAAAGAGACAATGCCAACAGACTGCTTCCTACCAACTGCTTCCTCAGGGCTTTTTGCCTCTTGGAAATGAAACACTGTCATCTGTTAGGTGTGTCCCCTCCTCTTCATTTTGATTGAGACCAGTCCCCAGTTCAATACACAACAGGACATATACACATGGCATTGTTGTCATGAAGGGCAAAGGACATCTCATCTCCATCCATTGTAGCAAGAAGTTCGTGCAGAATGCAGACTTGATGCTGTGAGATGGCAACTTTGATAATTAAAATGTCAGTGACTCAAATCCCCTTAAGGTGAGAAAGCTGCATTTGTTATTACCATTGCTGATAATGATACAGTCAGCTGGTACCTTCTGGAGGCATAATGCATTTCATTTACCTTGGCAAGGCCTGCCCATTTTGCATGTTTCCTCTGTGCCTCATATTTGATTCTGCAAGAGAATAATGAAATAAGGCTAGAGATGGATAGATATAACAAGGAAAAAAGCAGTATGTTTATTCTTTTCCATCCTAAAGCCATTCTTTGTCATTCTCTGAATATTGATTATTCTATTGGAAATAAACATAAAGCTCACGGGAGGGGAAGAACACCTTAGAGGGAAATGAAGGTGGAGCAAAGCAGGAATAGAGGTGAAGCTGGGGAAATGCTAAGGGATGTGCTCCAGGATGGGTTCAAAAGGGGTGAATTCTGGTTTTAGATACGGCTTGAATAATGTGCTGAAAATCCTCACCCCTTAATCAGCTCTTGCATCACTGGAAGTATCTACTCCTCTGCTCTATTCCACGCTGTTAACTGCAATGGATGTTGTAAAGTTGCCTTTTATGGAGGATGGAGGAAAGGGCTGTAAAGGAAAGAACTTTAAAATGTATCATGGAAGGGCTTAAAGGCTGTGGCTATAACTGGACCCCGTTTCATGGGGTATTTTACAAGTACATAGGGCCATCTCCAGGACTTATTCAGAACACAAACCTCTCACTGCAATCATGGTGCTAATGAGACATGAACCTTATTTTAACTCTGCTTTGCCAAATGAACAATGTGGCCACACTTTTTGTAGGGCAGAAAATGCTCAGAGCTTTCTCATTGCAGCTTGGAAGCATAAGCAGGAGGTGACACTCCTTTCACAGCTACTTAAGCACCTGCAAGATCTCACTCCAGCAGTAAGCATGTGCTTCAAAAGTTGCAGTCAATGCAAATTCAGCTTCAAGGTAATGGGCCTTTTCAGGCCTTGGGTTACAAAATATTTCTGTCAGGATGGTATCTATGAGTCAGGCTCCAGTGATTCTGGTTCCACGCGGGAGTAGTTCCCACAAAGGCCAGCCAAGTCATTAACAGGCTATGACTAATTGCTTGCTTTAAGATGGACATAAAGTGACTTCCCTTTGAGACGGAGATCAGCTTGGGCTGGTTTCACATCGCAGTGCATTTAGCCAGAACTTATCTGTGGTCTTAGTGTTGTCATTCATGGCAATCCTGGTGATGGAATGGACCAGGAGAATCATAGAATCATTGAATGGTTTTGTTTGGAAGGGACCTTAAAGCTCAGCCAGTTCCAACCCTCTGCCATGGGCAGGGGCACCTTCCACTAGAGCAGGTTGCTCCAAGCCCCTGTGTCCAACCTGGCCTTGAACACTGCCAGGGATGGGGCAGCCACAGCTTCTCTGGGCACCCTGTGCCAGGGCCTCAGCACCCTCCCAGGGAAGAACTTCCTAGTATCTAATCTCAATCTCCCCTCTATCCATTTAAATCCATTCTCCCTTCCTATCACTACATGCCTTGTAAAAAACTCACGTTGCCATGACCTCCTCCCCTGTGAGCAAGGTATATAACATGAGATCCAGGAGTAAAACTGCCCTGGCAGCCTTGGCACATGCTTTCCACTGCGGCTCCACACGTGCACGACTCCTGTTAGCATCATCTCACAGTTGCTAGGAGATGCCATTATCTTCAGCTGCATCAAACCGTGACTCAGCAGGTTGTAGTAGCACATTTGGTTGTTGCGAGAGAGGAGGCATCAACTCCGAACTGTAAAGCCGAGTCTGGGGAGTAGAGTGAATGCCATTTGAGAAAGAAAAGGTTGAGCAGGAGAAAGGCCCTGAGGTTGTGCCTAGGAGCAAGAGGGTATTTAACTCCTAAGAGTTAAACCTCACAGTTTTGGAAGTACCTAAAGGTATTTCTGCAGTGGCACAGCACAGACCTGTATGGATACACCATTAAGTACTGTAAAGATAATGTCATGCTTTGGAGGCATCTTGGATGAGTTAGCATGGCTTACCCAATAAATACAGGCTGACTATAAGGCTAAACTATTTCTGGGTTTGGCTACTTCCCTGCTATGGGCTGTGTGTGTGGACATGTTGGATGTACCTTCCACTGAAGTTTAGTGGGGTAATCGTTAACTCTGCTGATTAAGGGGAAAAGTATGTGTCTGGTTGGATGTAAAGAAGAAGTTCTTTACTGTGAGGATGCTGAGGCACTGGAATAGGTCACCTGAAGAAGTGCTAAAAGCTCCATCCCTGGCAGTGTTCAAGGCCAGGCTGGACAGAGCCTTGGGTGACATGGTCTAGTGTGAGGTGTCCTTGCCCATGGCAGGGGGTTGGAACTGGATGATCTTAAGTTCCTTTCCAACCCAAACCATTCTGTGATTCTATGATATTTGTGTATTTTCTAATGAAGAGATCTGTAAGGCTGTGGCTTTGTACCCCAAAGGAGGAGAAGAGGTAATCTTGTCAAAACCCTATAAATCTAATTGTATGATTATTTACTCATATTATCTTTTTAGAAGGCAGACATCTGTTTATCCTGGTGTCTTAATCTCTATCACTAACCTCTCACATGCCAAATATGCACGGTACATGGGAGATTCATAGTTTCTGTTGAGTGACCCAGGCTTCAGGGAACTACTATAGTATGAATAAATAGTGATACACACAGTGATTATTTCACTGTCAGGAAGAACAGATTCTGGAAAGGAAGAGAATTAATATGTACTGATTTTTACCCTCACACAATAATGATTCTGACTGTAAGACTGTTGTACGCTGCCCAACAAGAAGCAGACACAGCAACCTGTGACTACTCTGGTCACTATCACTAACCAGCACGGCACATTTCTAACTCTTCTTCCTATTTGTCATGAACGTGGCATTTAAAAGAAACTAAATACATTCACTAAGGAACAAATAATTGAGTGAAAATAACTAATAAATGTGCTGGAATCCTAATCTCTCAGTAGGGGAAAATACAAATTGTGTTGGATCATTACCTGGAGTTGACTGCTCACTAACTTCTACCTTGGGACTCACATTTCAGTGTGGACAGACTGCGAAATGAACACTTGGGCAGTCTTTCCAGGCCTGAAATGAGTAGAGAAAATAAGCTGTTGTTCCAGATCTTGTCTTCTTGGTCTCCTCTGGTTCAAACAGACACGTTGGTCTTGTATGTAGAGCATCAACAGAAGATTCTTCACTAAAGGTTTGTTAACGACTGTCTTGAGATCTTCCTCTTGATAGGAGAGGGACACATGCTCTAGTGGATGTAATGCTACCAGGTACCACTCTTTGTGATGGAGGTAACAGAGCCTATTTTCCTGTCCTTGAATCACAGCTTGCTCTAGGAGGGATATATCACCTGCAGCAGCACAGGAGCCTCTGTAAAAGTCGCTGCTGGTTTTGAACTGCTGCCTCATCTGCCTACTGCAGAGTTTCTCTTCTGGCCTTTTAGATTCTTGTCTTCTCTGCTCGTCTCAGCGTGGGTTAGTTTCTGATGGACAGCCCTGGCATGTACATGGATGTGGTCTTCCTTTTGAGTTAATGGGTAATGGTTTTTAAGGTTTAGGTTACATGCAAAGTATTTCAGTTAGGAGGCTGTCGGATCAGTACTGACTATATGACAAATAATAAAAGTCTTTCTGTAATGATCCAGCTTTTCTCTGGGTGCATCATCTAGATGAGTCCTGAACATACAAAGCAATCAAATCCCTTGTCTACACGATAAATGCAAACATGATCAGCTGTACTCCCTGTACCAGAAGACCTTCAGACTCTCTGAATTGAATAGAGAAGTGAGGAAGAGCTAGGTCCAAGATCAACTATCTCTGAATGTTCCTCCGAAGAAGAACAAGAGTCCAGAGCATCACAACAGCTCTGACTTCTACAAATTGCTGCTTTATACTTGCTACTTTCCTTTTCTGCCCAAGACCTCCTTAAGGGGTGAAATGTCTTATGTGTCTATTGCAGGGCTTTGTTTAGGAAGAATCCTCCTCCCTCCCCAGCCTCCCGAATGACTCAATAATTACTTTAACTGATTCAACACTCCCCCTCAACCTCCAACCGCCCCCCTCGCCACCATTCAACTTTAACACAAGACCACACTGTTTCTCGGTTTCCAATGCGCCCAAAGCTATTCAGGCTACTTGTTCCTCTCTGAATGGAGCTGACAGAGCTGCTATTGTACAGAGGCAATTTTGGATTTAATTGGAGACCTACTGGGGGCAGGGCTGGGAAGGTGGGGGAGGGAATGGGGTCACTGGGTCAGTGTTTTGGAAAGATCAACTCAAAAGCGAGTCCAAGGAGCAAATGAGTGCGGGTTAGATGTTTGGGAAGAGGTTTTCTCTGTGTCTGTATATGTAAGGGCAATGATCCCCATCTTCCAGAACCAATTATGATATCTATTTGGTATCAAAAAGCAAACTAGGTCACGCTGGGGCAGATGGTCTTAATAGCCATTTTGAATCTATAATGACAGATCCCATGGTCCTTCCTGCAAGGATCAGAGAATAATTCAAGCTGTGGTGAAGAAGGTCTGGTGTCGGAAAGGTCACTTGCTGCAGTCCATCCCCTCAGGTCAGGCATTCATCATGAACATTAAAGGAGTTTTGCTAAATTCCCTTCTCCAGTTCTGCATCCCTCCCTGGAGATAAGTTCAGCTTCAGCCCTGTCTATACCACTTATGAGCCGCGGTTCATGCCAGCACTATGCATGCCCCACAAGAAGAGAAGACCTTTTCTTCTAGTGAGGCACAGGGTAAGTCACAGCATGCTCTGAGCCAGCACAGTCTTGCTGTGTAAAGGGACCATAGGTCATGATCTGTATGAAAAATGGACATCAGGGAACTAGCATAAAAGCAGTTTAATTCTACTTCACTGCTCAGCTTCTTTTTGGACCTCCTCACTTTCGCACCTGACTAAATTAAACAGGAAAGAATTGTATTGATTGTGCTGCAGAAAAGCCAATATAATCCTGGCACAGCTCGTCCACAGCCCAACAGAGACTCAGGAAAACTACTTGTGTAAAAAGAAACCCATTTTTGTCTCAAAAGCCAGGTGGATATGGCTTGAGACACAACACATAAGACTGCTTTGAGTGATGTTAAATATGCCCGATCCAGGCCAATCTTTCCCTGTCCACACCACCTTGAGTTCACCTCCTCTCACCTGAGGGATTACCAGTCCTGCTTCGTACTTCTCCTTCGCCTGAAAGCCATTGGAGTAATGGCTCTCAGTTTGTTGATCTATCTGACTTCATTTTTTGTATGACAGGAAGCACCAAGAAAGGACCATCTCCTAAACTGCTCCATGTTGACAACAAACTTGGAGCTGACAGTGTCCTTGTACAGCTTACAGTCAGATCCATGCTGGGAGCATGTACTGCAGGGGGATGATACATAATTTAGGTGTAAACCAGCAATCATGCTATTACCTTGAGGATGCACCTTCAAACCTGACATCTCCTGCCAGCTGTTCTTGGGAAGAACAGATTGACACTGTTGATGTGGGATGACCAGGAGGAGCTCTTGGGTTTTTGTGGAGGTGTAGAATGGTGTCTTCAGTTGAGTGAACAGAGACAGGGTGAAAATCTGTTGAGTCAAGCTTGGTACACCCCTGAGAATTATTTTCCTGCCCAGCATCACAACTTTTCTCTGCTGCCTTCACTTACGAGCCTCTGGCTGCACATCCCTCTGGGATGCTGCCACTGGCATTTCACATCATCCCTACGGGCCCCAGATCCCGGTTTTCCCTAGGGAAACAAGGAGAGGTGTTTAAAGATGTTGGAAACCTGTTGAGTTCCATTTTTATCATCAGTCCACCAGACCTGGTTCTGGCAGCATTAGTCAGATTGAATTAACACAGACTGCAAGTAGCCTTTCCTCTATTCCCCCTTCCTACTTCAAAGCAGACAAGGCTGACATTTATAAGGCATTAGCAAGCCTGGGTTTAGCATTAGATACGCGCACAGATTCCTGTAAGCTATAGTATTCCTCTCCTTGACAGCTACTTGGTCTCAATCTGCTTGTTTCTAGGATGGCAACAAGCCAGGGATTGGTGGCCTTCCCATGCAAGAGGCGATGGCGATTTGGGAGATGCAGAGAGCATGTCTGCACCTGGGGCTGACTTTTCTTGGTACATTTTTGTTCCCAGGGAGTTTAAGGATGCTGCAGTGTTTTAAGAACCACTGTGTGATGCTAGCTGCAAGAAAACAGGGGTGACCTGTGTCAAGCAATTCTATCTCAGTGTCTGCCAGAGAGCCCTTTGGAGCACTATTCTGGGCTGTGATTCCACACAGAGCTGGCAGCAGGAAGGACTTGCTAAACAAGGGGTATGGCTGAAAACTCCTGTTAACCCACCATGTGTCGAATACAGCAAGACTATCTCGTGCTACTTCAAGCTGACTGTGCTGATAGTTAATAGCCAGGAGGTAGCCACATCACACAATGTCAAGGCTAGATACAACAGAGTAGAGCACAGAAGCCTGCTCACCTCCATCCCCAGACCCAGCAGACAAAGCAGTCCTAGGCACAACAATCCTGGCCTCTCTGCAAGGCAGACATCAGCGTAGCACCTCAGAGGAGTGCCAGCAGCATAACTCATTCTGGGAAGCATCCTACAATGCAGATGGCTCTTGCTGACTTCAGCTTTGGCATCACGAGAAAGAGATGCTGCTTCCCACCATCCTATGGGTCACACAGCATTGGACTCAGTTACTGGGATATCCCCAGTGGCTTTGGATGGGGAGCAAGGGAAGAAAGACACGTTGGCATAATATTCTCTAAAGCCTTCTCACGCAGCACTTTATAAATAAAGACTTTGCTAGGTATCTGCAGGGGAGTGAAGAGAAGCAATGCTGATCCGAATTATATATATGTTATATGATCAATTCTGTATTGAAGCTCCTAAAATGGTTTTGTTTAAAGAGGAACCATTCTACCATTAATAAATCTAATGAATACCTGGATTTTCAAGGCTAGGATGTATCACTAATGTATATATCTCCACCAAGATTATAGACTGCCACAGAAAGTATAATTAATGTACCTTTAGCACTGTGAAGGTGTATATATACTTTCTAAATATGAGTCCATGTATACTAAAGCATGACCCCAGCATCTCAACTATTATTCTCTTACTCAGATGCCGAGTTCTAATGTCCAGGCATAAGTCTGAACAATCACCGCAGCTACAATTGCTATTTCCCAGCACTGCTCCATCACTATTTAATCTGCTGCTTTATAGAGCACTGTGGGGGATCCCCAGAAAGGAAAGCAGCTGCAGCCAAGTTCTGCTCCAAAAAGTGTATTTTCGATTGAGATGCCCATTAATCCAGGCAATAGGCATTAAATGACGCAATAGTGAAGCTTGAGGGCTGATATGTCTTTCTACCCAGGACAGGAAAACACGCTAAGCCTAGGATAGTTGCTCTAAAAAAGGGCCCTACAGGAGCCTAAGGAATTTGTTCCAGGATTATTGTTTTTTTATCTCTTGAAGTGGCAGCTGTTGGCTTTTTTTCCCCCCTTCTTTTTCCTAAACCAAGATAATGTATTTAATTTCTTTGGTTGTTGCAGTAATTGGTTAAGTATCCACAGATGACAGGCAATTGAGTATTTTCGGTGCTGAAAGAGCCTGTATTTCCAGCTATTTCCATACAGATTGTTGGAGCTCACAAAGAGAGCTACATCCTCCTCCAAAGAGGCGTTGGAGAGGGCTCCTGGGAAAATGGATGGCTTAGACAGCACGAAACTACAACTTACTCCCAGGATCCTTATGTGACCCTGAAAAACTTGTTGCCTGAAGCCCTAGTCTGAAACACGGACAGAACAGCTCTGCTTTCTTTCGTGAAGATGTGGTGAACACTCCTTTTGGACTTGCATGAGCTAATTCAGAGCTGAGATTGACAGGCAAGAAGTATTCACTCTTCTCAGCCAATAGACCAGAGAAAGGCAGGTCCTGCCTGATCGGCTTGGCTCCATCTCATAGGGTTTACCCTATGAGATGGTCCAGTGCAACGGAGATTAGACAAGGTTAGTGTGACTACAGCCAGAAGTGTGAAAGCAAGCTAATTCTCCTCCATGTGATTCCCAATCATTTTCTAAGCTACATCCTCAATATATTGCTGTATATTGAGCTTTTCTTTTTGCACCTCCTACTTTCCCTGAAGTGAAACCTGATAGGAGATTTTGGTATCTCCCACACTGAGGTTTAGAACCCCAGCGGGTATGCCATGTCCTGCGTTTTTTCTTCTTCTCCTGTGTTTGAAGGCAAAGGGAAGTAGGTGAGCTGGGATGACACCTGTGTTTAAGGGTAATATCAGAAACCTGTTCCTGTCTTCATGTGTTGGCAGGTTTTACACTGCCATGTTCACCCATCTTAGACTCATAGAATGGTTTATGTTGGAAGGGACCTTAAAACTCAGCCAGTTCCAACCCTCTGCCACGAGCAGGGACACCTTCCACTAGAGCAGGTTGCTCCAAGCCCCTGTGTCCAACCTGGCCTTGAACACTGCCAGGGATGGGGCAGCCACAGCTTCTCTGGGCACCGTGTGCCAGCGCCTCAGCACCCTCATAGTAAACTTCCCTGTTTGACTCATTGCTCTTGCTGCAATCCAGATCATATCAAGCTTGGGAAGTTATTTTTAACTCTATATAATAGACACTTTACACAGGAGATGGATTCTGTACTTTTGTGAAATAAGAGGAAAAATAGACAGCAATAAATACCAGAAAGCTGAAGTAATAAAGTATCTCATTGGACTGTCTGGTCTGCAATGTCTTTTTCTCTCCTCATGATGGAAGTACACAATCTTGCCTCATCTCCTTTGTCCCTACACTCCCTTCACTTTCCTTTCAGGCATGCTGATTCTTCTGCCTTCAGAAAGAAATTGCTGTTCCCTGGATTTGTTTTTATTTGTTTCCTTTTTGTGACTGCATCACCTGACAATTTCCTTTCAGCACCTGCCAATTGCTTTTATATACTTGCTTTTTAGTCACTGCTCAGGCTTCTGATCAGCTTTTGCCTAACCGCTGCTTGGCTCCCGGTCCATCCAAAACCCATGGGCTTTAATAACAACACAGCATGATGTGAATATTGTTTGTAACGGTGGTTCTGATTCTGTATTATGAATGAACATAATGCAAAGAAGCATGTTCATTACCCACCCTGCTGAAGGAGTTATAATTGGAATTTTTCTGGAGCAACAGTGTTCGTGATCACTTCTCCCAGCACACAGTGGGTCTGGCCCAGAAAGAAGTGAACCTCAGTGCTGTGAAGGATGTCAGTCTTAAGGACTTTTTCCATCTACCAAGCACCTAACTGTGGGTGTCTGTTCCTTCTATTCTTAGCTGTGTTTGAAGACCCTTTCTGTAACGTCTCTAGGTTATTTCCTCCTCCTCCTCACTAGTTTGTTCCTTTGAGGTTACTGCAGAACAAAGTGTGATGAACATCTCTGTCTAACATACCTTCATATATAACGTAACAACACCCAGTGAGTATACACTGATGGTTTTCCAGTAAAATGCCAGTTGAAATTGCAGTATTATTCCTTTCTGGAGTTCTTGCACATCTCCAATGTCCAGAAATCGCTATTTTGCCAGAGTAGTCATTGCTGTGACCCATCTATAGAGTCAATGGAGAGGTATTTACCTTTCATCTGATGAATCACGTATGACTCTTCATTGACTTTGTTTTCTAAGATAACTACTATTTGGGGAGCCTATAGACTTGCTTTCATGGAGGTACAACAGAGGAAGTTAGGAAATAGGGTTCCTACTGTCTATATCCATTAGTTTCAGACCCTGATATTGAGATTTATAGCTCTCATATATGCCCAGACTTTCATAAAATCAGACTCTTTAAACCAGCCGTTTTCCAAGATTTTAACATACATACCATTGCATACTGTCATTAACTGTGAGATGAAGAGCAGAGGTGATCTTCCTGGCTGCTACCCAACCTTTACTCTAAGCTTTCGTATGTACGCCATACTTAGAAGGATCTAAGCAAGTGAATATCCAGTCCATCCTGGTTTCATGTACCTGGACAACCAAAAAAGGCCTGAAATTCCTCTTCCAGATATGTCTGGAGACTGAGCTCAGGAATCATCTTGGAGTAGGCTGGTGGGGTCACTGTGGGTGGAGAAGTTGAAAAATGGCTAAGTGCAAGCTTAATGTGTTGATTCCCCATGTTCTAACACGGATGCTAACAGCACTGGTGCTCTTACAGCAGGGTGATTTGGGGTTCACGTAGCTCATGCAGTGTCATGAAAGCAATAGATTTATGAGAAAGTGCCCTAGCATTTGTTAATCAACTTTCCCCAGAGCCAGTCCTACTGCAGTTTAGTTCCATGAATGCCAATTAGATGCTGGCACATTTTCCTCCTGTTGTCAGGATTCTGCCTTCCAAGGCCATGCAGACTGCTGCAGATCACTGCTCCTATGTTGGATGAAATCTTAATGACAGTAAACTTTGGCCTGTGAGATGAAGCAGGATAAATGCATTTCAAGTGCCTCATTACTCTCTGGGGATTTCTTTGACCATGTTTTCTTCCCAGGCTCTCCTCTCAGGGCACATGTTTTAGCCACCTCTAATGAAAAAGGGTGTTGGTCCCAACTTCCGTCTTCTGGACCAAAATTAAACATGTAACTTTATATTTTCCTTGGCTTAGGATCTGAGTCATCTTTCTGAGCTTTGTCCTTCTTGTGCTTGGATTAAGTGCTGAGTGCTTGTGATGGGTTAGTTAGTTGAAGTTGAGATGGAGCTTCGATTACTGCATCTTTTCTTAGCAAGATATGCATCTGTGCTATTGCAGATCTAATATTAATCTCTAGCATTTGTTTGCTGTTTTGAGAGGATCCTGTGATTTTATAAGCATAGATGAGTGTCCATATTGATACATGGGGCGTGAAGGTAAGAAAGAATCAAAGAAATAATCCAGTGTGGTCCCATCACTGAGGAAAGCAAAGCAACAATCTAAACAAACTGTGAAGGTGCTGAGGCGCTAGAACAGGGTGCCCAGAGAAGTGGTGAATGCTCCATCCCTGGCAGTGTTCAAGGCCAGGTTGGACAGGGCCTTGGGTGACATTGTTTAGTGTGAGGTGTCCCTGCCCACAGCAGGGCGTTGGAACTGGATGATCTTAAAGTCCTTTCCAACCCAAACCATCCTATGATTCCATGATACATGGGTTTTTTCAGATGGGATATGGTCTAATGATTCAGCAACAAAACTGGTCATCAGGGACCCATGATTCTCTTTCTATCTCTGCTACTAACTAAGCAATACAGCCAAAAGCAAGTCATCTTGTTCCCTGTGTATTGTTTAATGTAAGATAAAGTTAATATTACTATCTCTTGGATGTATTGTGTAGGTGTGTTGTGATGGAAGAAGCCCCCCTGCATGTAATGACTTAGTTGAACTAGGTAGGTGCAACCAGGAAACATGGTGCCAATTTCTAAACAAATAATAGCTGTTCACAGAGACAACTTCACAAGAAATCAATGAACATTGTGTTCTATACAGGCTTTTATATTGCTGTGATACTTCTCTCTTACACAACTAGTTTCATCTATAGATAAAAATACCCCGCACCAACAGAGAGATCCCCAATTTATGCTAAGGAAGCTGAGATCAAGTTAATAAAAGGAGATTTTGAATTAGACTCCATGAAAAGAACTGTCAGAGCTATGAGGGGAACCAAGGTGTCCTGGGGCTTAGTGGCTGAACAAGCTTTGCACCTCTTGATTTGACTTGTATTACTTTCAAAAGACATACTATAACAGCCAAAACAGGAACAGTGTAATGTCTAAGGCCACCAGCACTCAGGAGGTAAGAAAAGAAGGGTCTAACCAGCCTTAAAATCTAGGCTTCTGTGAATGGCTGCTTCTTGTGAGCCACTTAAGAGCAATGTGTCCTGCAGGAATAGCTCCGATCGATAGACAGGGACACACCAGCAAACCATAGAGCACCTGATGGATGATAAAGTAAAATAATTCAAGGCTCATTATGAAAGGAACCTGTATGGAAATAACCTCAGTTAAAAGCAGAATAAAAGAACAAAGGAATCAGCAAGTGCCCAGACGGGTCATGTAGGGCATCCTCCCTTGGTAAGATTAAATAGATGGATAAGTGAATAAGTAATAATCTAATCGTAGAGGGGGCCAGGCAAACTCAGCATTAAACTACTAGAGTAGTCAAGTTTTTCATTTGTGACCAAATGACCTCATATTTTTTCTATCTGCTTCTATTAAGCAAAGTCATTTCTTCCATCAGTGCAGTGGGGGAAAATTTCTCCAGCTGTTCCAGAGAGAGAGGAGTAAATGGTTCCTTCTGCAGAGGGATAGTAAGAAATTAATGCTTTGACATGTTTTTTCCTAAAATGAGTGAGAATTTTGCTATTAATTTCTTTTGAGGGAGGAATGAGTCCTGGGCAGGACAGGACTGATCTTCTACCACTGAAAGCAATAGTCACTTTGCTGGTGAGTCACACAGAACAGTATCCGAAACTGAGATTGGAGAGCATCTCCCGTCTCTGCAGAAGAGGCAGAGCCTTGACCATGTCTTGGTGAACAGGGTCGAATATTGGCTTATCTGGAGCCCATGCCAACAATATACCCACTGAAACTCTTCTCTACACCCATGTTCTCATCTGTAAAGCTGCCCTACTCCCTGCCTGCGTTGTGAGTCTGATCTTCTTAGCATTGGGGACCTTCTGGCAAGTGACCTATGTGACAGAGCAGGAGGGCATCATAACGTTCCTCTTGAGAGGGCAGATATCAGATAAATTAGGGACTTTGCAGACCTACTCAGTTCTCACACCTGTCTGAAGCGGATGGATTCTGTAGTAGCAGCTGGTCCCTCCTGCAGAGCTTTTCATGTCAACTTCAAAGCGTTGCTTGAGACACTCTGAGGAAGACGCAGCACCCGAGAGTGCATTTTTTAATAGACAGAGCAGCTGAGGTGCAGAACTAAGTGTCTTTCCCAAGAGCACCCAGGAAGTCACAAATCTGGGAGTCAAGAATGGGCTCAGGTCTTCTGCCTTTCAACACAGTTTTCAATCCATTAACTTGTTTTGAAGAGAGATATCCATCCCATTCACATTTCTCTGGTCACCCTTCTTCTGCTAGTAGGAGATGAGACTAGACTTTTGCCTACTCGGTCTGCACGTGTCCAAACCAGAAAAGTAGTGGCTATCCATCCCAGATTGTTCACAACGAGAGCAATCAGCCATTGGAATAATCTCCCCAGGGAAGTGGTGGATTCCCCAGTGTTGGATACTTTTAAGATTCAGCTGGACAGGGTGCTGTGACATTTTGTCTGGATTGTGCTTTTGCCAAGAAAGGTTGGACCAGATGATCCTTGAGGTCCCTTCCAGCCTGGTATTGTATGAGTCTATGAAATTTGGTGGATTCTAGCACTTCTGCAGGCCTACTGCAAAAGCTGTGGTGTTAGAAAGGTACCTGTGGAATTACGGAACTCTGTAGTGATTTCTTGAACCTATTGATGCTCCAAAGACTAGTAGCAATCCTGACACTGCTCTCTTGTCCTCAAAGCATTCAAAATGGGTTGTTCTTGGGCAACAGCAGAAAGTTCATCTCAGGGTACAAATTTTGTGCTCTCAAAATATACGTTGCAAAGACTGTGAATTGGTGAATTTGGTCCTGTGCCGCTTGGCAGGAGGAGAGCACTACACAGAGACAGCTCAGCCATTCATTTACTTACAGAATAATTGGTGGTTATTAACTAGTTAATTAAGAAAGATTAGATGGAGTGGGGAGAGAAGGGAGCATGACATTAAAATAAGTTTGGCAGCAGTAGTAGGTGCTGTATTATGAAGGTAGATCAATGGAAGAAGAGGGAATGAAGTTATCGTCAGGGAACAAAGGGGTTAAGATGAGTAGGGGCAATCCTAGCAATGCAGCTCAGTGTTTAAAAAAGGAAACAGGACAATACCCTCCAACCAGCTCCAGCTGGTGAATAAGATCAGTGCCTCACCTTGCAGGTTGCAAATGGAATGTGAATTGGGCTTCCTATCCCCAGGGCTAATTCTGGACAAGCAGATGCTCAGCCGGTTGAGAGATTAAGTCAGTGTGAACCAACAGTATATGGAGGAATGACTTTCTAGGCTATTCATAATTACTTGACTTTTCTCTCCTAGACTTCTCTCTTCTGCAGGATCACAAAGCATTACATAAACCACAGTTGGCTAAGCTTTCTGATGAAGGTTTTCCTTTCCTATTTTAAGGAGCGGGATAAGGGTTATTAGTTTTGTTCCACCGATGAGGAAACCAAGGCATAGAAAAGTCAATATACCTCTACCCACAAATCCCATTGAAAGCATCCCCTGACTGCTGAGGGCTGTGCAACAAATTCTGGGAGACCTGCCAAGACAGCCAAGTGCCAGGATCAGTGACTCACATTGTCATGGAGGGATGAGAGACGATTTACACCAGTGCAGTTCAAGCAATCAGAGCTGGGTTGGGCTGAAGCCATCAATGCAGACTGCACCAATGCACTGTATCCACTGCTGCCTCCAAAACCAGAGGCTGGTGGCAGAACCAGGCATGAAATCAAAACTAGGCCTTGAAAACACTATCATCATCTGCTCATAACATGAAAGTGATTCAGCTCTTCGGTGAGCTAAATCACTTTTAGGAGATTGCTGTCATTCTCTTTCACTGTTTGAAGGCTTACATTCTTGTATGACTCTTCCTGTCTCTGTGCCTCTAATATGGTTACTATTAAAGCCAATAGTAAATCCTGTGTATACACTAACTGTTAGAGTTAAAGCCCTTCGTACTTTTAGTGGGAGGTCATATATAATCCTTAGCAGAATGCAGATGTCTCATCCTAGGACAGGAGGTCATCAGCTGCAGCTGTTTTCCCACAGAAAAAGAGCTTATTCTACAAACACACACATTTTAACAGCCTTTTAACCCTACCTACTGACATCTAAACCATCACCTACTTGTACCACCTCTTTCTCCCACCCAGTTCCCTTTGTCCATATTCCTATCACCATTTAGTTAGTATCCACTACCATGTTCAGTAAGGTGCAGTAGGAAAAGTGGCAGATAACTGGCTGAATAGGTAAAGGGGGTAGAGGAGTTCTGCTCCTTGGCTCCAACAGTTCCCAAAGCTCCCAGGAATATTTTGACACTCTCTTCTGAGCTGAGTCCATCAGTGCAGACTGCACCAGTGTGATGTCCACTGGTGTCCTCTAAAGAAGGTGCCTTGGTGCTGAAAGCAGGTGGATACTGAAAGGGACACCTGGCAGAGTCCTCTCTAATGCATTGAATCAGCAGTTCTAGATTCTGAATGGGAGAGATGGGACAAAAGCGTGTTCTCTCTAAATAGTATCCTCTATTGGCACTGATGGAAACAGAGAATTAGGCTTTTCTGGTGGGGTATTTTTCTTATGGGCTCTGTTACGAGCTGGTGAGTTCAAAGTTTAGATTAGGACAATACTGATGTTGAAGAATAAATAAATAAGGGCTTTTTCAGACTACAGAAAAATACAATGAAGAGAGACATGAGACTGCTTTGCCAGGTGTGGGGGTACAGGAAGTATTGTGGCAAAGAAAAGAATAAGGCAGTTATCTGAATCTACAAGACAAAAAGTCATTGGCTTGGATTATAGTCAGAGCTTTTCCTAGAGAGAAGGGTAATGACACACTGGGCTGATAGACTTGGGAGACTTCTAAAAGCAGATTGTTCAGGGATGTTCAGTCTGGAGACGAGAAGCTGCGTGGAGACCTCAGAGCTGCTTCCAGTATCTGAAGGGGGCTACAAGGGTGCTGGAGAGGGACCTTCATCCGGGACTGGAGTGATAGGACAAGGGGTGATGGGTTCAAACCGAAACAGGGGAAGTTCTGGTTGGAGATAAGGAAGAAGTTCTTCCCTGTGAGGGTGCTGAGGCGCTGGCACAGGGTGCCCAGAGAAGTTGTGAATGCTCCATCCCTGGCAGTGTTCAAGGCCAGGCTGGACAGAGCCTTGGGTGACATGGTCTAGTGTGAGGTGTCCCTGCCCATGGCAGGGGTTGGAACTGGATGACCTTAAGGTCCTTTCCAACCCAAACCATTCTACGATTCACATCTGCAAGGTGAACCACCTCTAGAGGTAGGAAGATAGAGCAGCTCTCTCCCTATGTGTCCATGATTCAGTGTTGTTCTTCCAACCCTGGGCTGGTCAAGGACCTGGAAAGTTTGCTGTGAACTGCAGACACAGCAAAGCAGCCCACTTTTGTACTTCAGTCAGTATCACATCTCAGGAAATGGCTTTGCCCACATTTGTAAGCTTTTTGCAGGAGTTTTAAACAAAGGCAAATAAAAGCCACCTGGAACAAGCAGTTGAAAAGCTGAGACTAATGCAAATCACATGTTGGGTTCATTTATTTTCTAGGTAAAATGTTTCTTAGAGGGTTTGTTTCCTGGCAGATGTATCTTTTTCCAGAATAAACTCCAGGCGTTGATTGCTTGTTGATTTCCAGGGAACAAGCAATTTCCTAAAATAGCCCCTTGCTTGTCCTGGACCCTCCAGAGAGAAGAGTAATAAAGGTGATTCTTTGACGGGGGCTGTTGATACGGATTATAATTGGTCTTCATCACCAGTTTATTGACTGATTTGTTAGATCATTAATCGCCTTTGGCTTTGATCTGGACCATTAACTAACAAACTTGTCATTAGCTCTTGGAAAATGACCAGCTCTCTTTTAGGCTTATTGCACTGAGCAGTCACTGCTGTTACATCCCAGAGGTTGTGAGGCAGGACTCTCCAGAGCACTCTTTGCTTGGCTCATTGGTGTCGTATGAGCGTCAAGTCAGGCTGTTTCTTTTGCAGGGATCAAGAGCTATCTAGGATGCTGGGGCAGTTGTGGGGATTATTTTATTGCTTCCTTAGAATCACAGAGTCATTTAAGCCGGAAAAGTTGGATTATCTTTAAGATAATCGAGTCTAACTGTTAACCCAGCGCTGACAAATCCACCATGTCCCTAAGTGCCACATCTATATGTCTTTTAGATAACTCCAGGGATGGTGACTCCACCATTGCCCTGGACAGCCTGTTCCAATGCTTGACAACCCTTTAGATGCTGGTTTTTATTTCCTCATATCCAATCTAAATCTCCCCTGACACAACTTGAGGCCATTTCCTCTTGCTCTATTGCTTGTTACTTGGAAGAAGAGACCCACCTCATCTCACTGCAATCTCCTTTCAGGTAGTTGTAGAGATCAGTAAGATCTTCCCTCAGTCTCCTTTTCTCCAGGCTAAACTATCCCAGTTCCCTAAGTTGCTCCTCATAGGATTTGTTTTTTAGAGTCTTCATGAGTTTCATTGCCTTGAATTGCTAAAGAGAAGTATTATCTTACTGTAAGAAAGGAAACTTTCTCTCTCTGGTCCCTTGTTAAAACATAATGAGTCAGTTTAAATTGATGTTGGTTGATTGATATGATAGAGTTTTTCTGGTTTATACCAGCAGAAGATCTTTGCTTGGAAGCTTATTTTCAAGCCTATAAAAGGTGTGGGACTGAAAGCTGTGGAGATTAAAATGCACAATGAAAGCAAAACAAAGCTGGACTCCATCCATCCTTCCTCAGTAGTGTCTCTCAGGCCAGATCTCGGATGGCAGAGGAAAAGTCTCTCAGTTTCACCGAAGAATGTCATCAGTAGGGTTGTTAGTACTTGTTTGCCTTGGAGTTTCTAAGGTGCAAGCACCAACCTGGTTAGAAATAGAGGAAGGACCACATGTTGGGGGACATGAAAAGGAGATTTCCTTTTTTCATGACTGATCCAAACAGAAGCTTCCCTTTTTTTCCTCACTGGTCCAAACAGGAATCAAGCCAGTCCTTTCAAATGAAACTTACCATTTTTCATTCCAAGTTTCCCCGAGCCAGCTTCCAACCATGGCACCTCTCCAGGACACAGAGAAGTTGAGCTGTGCTAGCTCGGCTTTCCCAATAAAGCAGATCTTGCTGTAAACAGGTTCTATAAGAAGAAAAACCTGAATCTTCCCAGAACTGCAAAAGCAACTCCCTTCATTTTTGGTAAAGCTCAGTTCTTGGAAAGAAGGTATCCAACAAGCAGAAATAAACAGAATTCATGCAGTATTAAACAAAGATGTCTGCAGTGTTTTGTTTTACAAACACTATTAATAGCAAATTCTCTTCCAGCTCAAGATCTCTTAATCCAGTTCAATCTTTCAGTCCACTATCACATAAGACCCATTGCTTTCCTCCTTCCCCTTTCCTTCTTTCCCCCTCAGGAATTCAGTCATGTCAGCATCCAATTACTGGCAAAGGAGACATGGAAAGGAAGAATACATCAGTTTTAGTGTCTCCAGGACAAATTTTGCCCCTTCAAGTCATGTTATTATGAACTCTGTAATAATAATAGCAACTTAAACGAAGAAGGGAGGGAGGACTTATGCGGTGCCTGCATGCAGCAGACACTGCAACACAATTCCTTTCTGCAGAGCGTCATTTGTGCTAATGCATCCCCAAAAAAGCTTCATCTCTGATTACAGGCTGTGCAGAGGAATGCAAGGAAACTCCCTGGAAGAGAACTGCTTGGGGCTGCAGTCTTTCAGAGTTCATCAGTTAGGCAATGAGTCGATGCTGATGGGCAGTTCAGCTCAGAGTCCAGCAGGGAAGAAGGAGAAATAGGGTTAATGTTTGGGCAGGTAATGTTCTTTTTCTTCAGCTTAATATTCAGTCAGTTGTTCATAGCTACTCTTCCCTTTTCCTCATTTCCTAACCTGCCTTGCTTGAGTGTTTTCAGCTGTAACAATAAAATACATGGTCCTTTAGTTCACTAAAGAGGTGCTGGACATTTCAAAAGGCTAAGAATAGTGTGAGTGATAGGTGAACACAATGGATGTTGTAGCCAGTTGCAGTACCCTTAAGGTCTTAGAGGACATTTTGAACTGATTTCTTGCCCCAGTTCTGACATGAAAGTTGCATCCCTTTAAATTGGGAGGAACTTATCTCACAGATCCCACTGGACCACTTTTAATGCCACCAAGGTATGTGATGTCTCAATAACAGAAGCCCCAACCCCACCAGAAGACCCAGCTCAGGCCTCTTGGAAGTTTCTGTCCATCAGGAATAGCTGAGGTCTCTTCTTTGAGAATCAGCCCTGTTGTGATTTCTGAAACCAGACACTTATCCTCATGAAAAAACTTGCTCCTTGTAGATGAACTCCTCAAGGCCTTCAGGAAAGTCATGGCATTGAGCCCTTACTATTAACCATGTGCTGAGGGGGAAGAAGTCTTACTCATATTTCTTAGTGGACCCATTCTCCACCTATTCTTCCAGTCCTTCTTCAAGTGGCTTCAGCCAAAGGACTTTTCCCTCCTAGGGATGAAAGTTGTCTCCTGATTTATATCCTGCCAAATGTCTTTCCTCCCACCAGCCAGTCTTTGATTTCCTCTTCTGAAGGTTGTTTTCAGCATATACCACGACCTGACAGTGCAAGTGAGTCCCAGGGATCCATAGCAAAGATCATCCTTTACAGATCTTCCTTTACATAGTGTTAAGGGTGTTGACATGTAGGATTCCCCCTTCTTTAGCTCTCTTATGCCTGAAATATGGCTTTTTAAATCTCTGGAGATGGTTCAGAAAGTACCAGTTTTAACCTGGAGTTCTAAATGTGCCATTACTTGTTACTCAGAATCCTCTGACAATAGCATAAGATGTAACTATTTAAGTGCATTTGTCTGTACACATACACAGGTTTGCACAGCCACCAATCCCAGGAGTATTAAAAGATCCAGACTCTTCTTAGCTGATAATTTACTGAAGCAGCATCCTAGCTTAACACCATGCCTTGTACAGCTATTGGTTCTGGCATGGGTTTTCTTTGTAATAGCTTGATCTGCTTTCTATTGAACAACAATGGAATTGACTGTAGGACAGCGGTGTATTTTCCAGGAGCACAGTCTCACACTCTGAATATCCCAGAGCACTCAATAAAGTAATGAGTTAGGCTGGCAGCACAGTGGCTGTGGAAGGAAACAGAACTGCCAGCTCAGCTAGGCTGGTGCTGTACACATTTGGGAGGTTTGCTTTATTTATTGGGGGGTTTATTGACGTGCCAGCACTAGGCTTCTCTCTGTGTCTCTTTGTGCTGAGGTGCCATGGGACGGTAGCCCACTTTGAGTCCCATCAGAGGTGGGCAGAAGGATCCTGCCTGTGCTGTTTTCCCCGCAGGATGCACATCGTCTTTCCTCCCTCCCCACTTTCCTCAGTGCTGCAATGCAGTGTCAGCGTTGGTGGCAAGCCCAAGCACAGAGTCTGACTCTGCCACAGTCTCCTGGCTCTGGGGAGAATGAAAGCACTTGGCCCTTCTCTTGTAGCTGCTGCAGTCTGCCTGCGTGCTCCAGGAGAGAAGGCAGAGCTGGAGCTGCAAGGCAGGTTAAGGGCTCTTTTGCTTTGTGTGGCCATAGTGGTTTTGCTGGGCAAGGTGAGAAGGAGCAAAAGCCAAAGCAGCAGAAGCCAGGCTCCCTGACAGTGTCTCCTATAGGGTTTGTTGGCAAAACAACCCACACAAAACAGAAACATTCCAATCCTTTCCTGGACTTATTCCATGTAGTTGAGATGGACCCTGTTTTCCTGGAGGATCTGGGTGACTGTGGTGCCTGTGGGGTACAGCCTCACCACCCTGAGCTTTTTCTTTAAGCCTTGGCCCCAAATTAGCTCATTTTCATAAAGAAATACAAGCAAGACACCAGGCTGGAACACCTCTGCAGTGGCAGGCAGTGGGCCATGACTCTGAGCTCATCGCCTGCACCATGAGGCTTGGTTCAGGTTTCTGTGGAATGTCATGAAAATTCACAAACCATTCCCAGCTTTGGAGACACAACTCAGTGGCTCCAGACTGAGAGGGTCTGTCAGATGAGCATCCCATGATCTACACATTGCCATGGTTTACTACGTGATTTTGCCAGAGCCTACCCTGCACTTATCAGATGGGATCTCACCAGAGATCCTTCCTGAACCTGGGGACCAGGCTGGAGTCTTTGTTGAATGCTGACCCAGGCTCCCTGGCTCAGCCCCTCTCTTGGTATCACCCCTCACCTTGTACCACTGTTCACCAGGATAGATGAGAAGTTTAGAGCATAAAAACTCCTTAACACCCATGTTGGGTGAGATCAATGGTCTACAGATGTGTCCGTAGCAGATGCCTATGAGAAAAATAAAGCAAAAAGGAGTAAGCATTAGGTAACCCCATCTTTGGTGCACACTTCCAGCAGTCACTGAATTAAAGATCATTTTTCTGTCTTTTCTGATCTGGAAGCTATATCTGAACAAATTGCTCTGTAACCATGGATGGGTTGTGCCTCTGTGAACCTCTTTAGTGCCTCCTGGGACCCACTAGAACATTTGGCCTCTAGGGCATGCTGTTGCAATGAGTCACAGCCTTTAACTCTTATGTGCTGTTTCCTCAGTTCAGGATGTGTCTCCAACCCATCTCCCACCCTCCTCTTCCCTGTTCGGATTTTTGGGTTGGAATAATGGCTGGTGAAAACTTCATGGCCAATCTGATTTCAGCTGGGACTGGGTTATGCCCTCATGCAAGTAATGAACAACTGGGAGAACAGTTCATGGAAGGTGTGCAAAGTGCTTGGACCGTAACCACTGGTCTGTAGAGGACATGAACTGAGGACAGAAGTTCCATCATTTCATGTAAACATTAAGCCAAAAATGGAAAATTCAAAGGTAAAGGAGCTCTGTTGGACTGCTTGTTTCCATGGCTACCGTTCACCCAGAGGACCCAGGAGGCACTGAGGGTTTCATTCCTTTCCCAACTTTTCTATTGAGTTTGATTTTATATTTATTTATTTTGTTCATTAATCAGAAATAAGAGGGGAAATTCTTCACTAGGAGGGTGGTGGGAACCAGGGTGCCCAGAGAAGCTGTGGCTGCCCCATCCCTGGCAGTGTTCAAGGCCAGGTTGGACACAGGGGCTTGGAGCAACCTGCTCTAGTGGAAGGTGTCCCTGCCTGTGGGTGGGGGTTGGAACTGGATGAACTTTAAGGTCTCTTCCACCCTTTGCCAGCCATTCTAGGGTTCTATGACCCTATGAAATAGATGAAGGGTGGTTGCTACTTGTTCTTTCAAATGCTTTAAACACAGAAGTGCTTTGAGGCTGCTGAGGAGATAATTGTTTGTTGTCATCTGTGAGGTGCCCCAAACCTTTCTTGTTTCTGAGACAAGAAATGTAACTCTCTTTAGAGCTTCTGTGAACATATTCCATTATCACTGACTTCAAAAGGACCTAGGGGTGATCATAGCACTGCAGCTTGAGTAAGGTGGGGTCAGCATGAGTAACCTTCTTTCTTATGCTCTCTGAGCAGGCATCCGTCCAGAATCAAGCAGGTTTGTGTGAGAGAATGCAGAATTAGATAGGAAAAGATTCCTCTTCCACACAAAATACTATAGCATTTAAAAAAGCCCCCTTAAAAGCTGATGGAAGATGCTAAACTGAGGGCAAGGACCCATCTTCTGGCAAATCATCTTTCCCTTCAGTATCTTTTCCAGATTGAGTGCCAGTGATATGGGAAGACCAGAGCCATGTAGAGTTCAGGAGGGCTACCCAGCAGTTCTGCTCTTTATAGTTCATTTTCCAACACTAATACAGGTTTAGGTTGAAATAATTGATCAATGATGAATCCTCTTCTCTTGGGAGGCAGTGCAATATCACATAATAATACAATCTCCTAAAAATGATAAGGACAATGTCTTACTAATCTGATTGTTATTGGCCAAGCCAAATCATAGAAAAAGTGTAATTACAGTAGAATTATATTGCAATTAAAATGTAATTACACTGTGGGTTGGGTTTTTTTTTGCTCGATCAATAATTGTTTCTGTTGATATAATAAGAACATTAACTGCATGAGTGAATAGTTTTTGTTAGCTCTCTGGTGTCCCTGTGCTACCTGAAAGGAATTTACAGCATTGCAGTGACATTTGCAGTATTTATTCTCAGCCACAGTGTGAACCATTCAGTCACTTACTTTGCAAGACATGGGGGAAGGGGGTGTGCATGGGGGTGTGCACATAGGTAAAATACTAATATTTGTAATACCCCTTATAATTACCAATTCTGTTATTACATTATTGTAAAATTATATTGCAATACTAATATATATATTGTAATGGAGTATAATTATATTACATTTGTATTTGTGGTATTAAAGTGTGTCAGAGAACATACTTATCATAATTACACTGCAATTGCTCTTTAACAGGAGTGGAATTACAGTCACCATATTATGAAATATGACAGTGTTATCTTTATACATTATTTGTATTAAAGTACAACGGGGAGGGCCTTTGAATTGGGATCTGCTTAAGAAGATAGTGATCTTCCACTGTTACTATGGAACAGACCTAGAGTGAGCTCTAGTAAAGGGCTCTCACTGGATAAGTTTTTTGGCATGTGGTCCTGACATGGGGTTTGGATCCCTATTTTGGGGTCCAGCTTCTGTCTTCCCATGAATTGTCCTCACTGAGCAGTGCTGCTGCTGAATTCGTCCATGGAAACTTATGCCTCCTCCCAAAGACATGGGGACAGTAGTGGTTCACAAATGTGCCCATGAAAGCTTGTCTGCTTTCTGGCGCAGGACTAGCCAAGACACTAAGATCTTTGGACCACAGTGGCTTGTCCAAAATCGTGCCCTGCTGCAGATGCCAATTTGCTTCTGTGGACAGCTCAAGGAGCCTCCATTGGCCAACTCAGATTGTCATCTCTGTCTCTTAGTCATCTAAGAATAGTTCTAGGTAACCCTTCCTGAGTACCTTCCAGGTTGTTCTGCCTGCATCTCAAACATCAACCCTAGTGGTCAGAGCATTCCATCACCAGACTGGAAATCTGCATTTTCTCAGCTCCATGCCAAAGTGATATGGAGTACTCTACCTTGTGTCAGATGCACCCATTAGCTCTCCATCTCAGGCAGGAGATTGAGCTGGAGATCCTGATGTCCCAGATAAGGTTTGCTCCCCAAGGTCAGGTCACTGCCCGTTGCAGTCAAGACTCCTGAAGCTGCCTCACCAAATAATGTCAAAGGGGCTGAGACTGAAGCAGTTTTTCCTGATCACATTAGCAGACATGTTCACAGATCTGTGGGCTTTTCTTAGGTCGAAATGGAGGGGTCTCCTAATGATTAACCATTGCCATTATAGTTCATTTACTGAATTAAAATCCCTGTTTCTTGATGAATGTATGTACTTTTCCAGCTTGATCTGCCAAAGGCAGAAACAAATAACCTGAACCAACATTTACTTTCTGCAGTATTTATGATTCACCAAAACAATTGCTCTTGGCAATTTTGCAAAGCAGGAACTTGATTTCAGTAAAAATTAGTTGGACAAATAGACTGTGATGTAGGCTTGGCAAGAATGTGTCTGAGTGTGTGGGCTTCTTACAGGATATTCAAGGAGCTCCAAGCAGAGGAGGATGAATCAGGATGAATGAGCGAGAGAAAAATCAAGAAAATGCATAGAAGAGGTCTTTACAGCTGCACGAAAACAATATGTAGGCATTGAACTAAGGCATAAAGAGATAGATTTCTGGCCCCACTGACGTCAGTGAGGCTTCGTGGATTCAGTGAATAACTTTGGATCTATAATCAAAGATGGATGGTACTTATTTCTGAAGAAAATGGCTACAAACTATACACGTAGGTTCCCACACTGCTTGAATTCAGTTTCCAATCCCACTGATTACCAGAGGCCTCCTGAAACATGATAGCCTCAAGATACTAACTCTGGAGTTGCTGGGCATCTTCATGCCATCCCCCTTCCTCTTTTCACATCCTGCATCTATAGTTTTGCCAGTTACATATGTTTAAAACTCAAGTATATTTTTCTTTCTTCACCTTCCCTGGATTCTAACCATCTTTTTGAGGTTTTTTGGTTCATACAGAAAATCATCATTATTTGAGCCACTTGCTAAGTGGATAAAATGCTGCAAAATATACTGCAGGGGAGCAGCGGTTCAAATGGGCATGGAGAGATGAAGGAGACAAGTAAAGGAGCCTTCTGACACGAGTAGATTGAGTTAGTGAGGTGAGATCTCTGTTCTGTGCTAAATGTTCTGAGGAGTTCAGAGGTGCAGGGTGTGTTCAGGGTGATGTGCACAGCTAAACTCAAACTGAGAATGCAATGTAGAGAGATGAGGTTCCTGTGATAGGTGGGAGAGCAGATGTCTGTAGTTATGTTTCAAGCACAGCCTTCTACAAGTCCCATTTTCCATTCATTTGTCTCCCCTACCGTGACGCTAAATGTCTTCAGCTAGAGGGCTGGGACATGGTTCCCATTTGTTTTCCAGGGTTCTCATTTCGTCCTGCTCCATCCCAAGCCTGTGAATTGAGGCAGCATTTCTGCCTGGTTGGTTTTTAATTGGTATTTCTTTCCAATCAATCAGAACTCCTAAATCATAATCTCAAGAAGTGCTGATGCTGTTTAGCATGAGTTTGTGTGTCCTTACTCCTACCAGTAACTCAAGAAGGTGGATGAGATTTACCTTGTTGCAGGGGGGTTGGAACTAGATGATCTTAAGTTGCTTTTCAAGACAAACCATTCTATGAGTCTATGATTCTGTGATTCTATGATTCTGTGATTGCAAGTAGAGCTGACCAGTTTCCACTAGCATTTGTATCATTTTGATGGGAATGAAACCAACACTATATGATTGAAAAGGAAAAGGAGAAAACTATGGATCCTGAAATGACCCTCACATTCATGCTATTCATTTTCGGTCAGTGGTAGTAATTGCTGTTGCTGAACTTTTCTATAAGGCTGTCAGGGCCTGCGGTTGGCCCTCCAAGTTCAGCTTTCTGTTATGCTGGATGTGCTGGGAAAGCTTCTTATAGAGCTGGATTCAATCAAAATCTGCCAGACCAGAGACATTTCCAATAAAGTCCACAGGGGTCACATAACTATTTTCTTGCTGAAACTTTGTTCTGCTGCAAGATTTGCTGCTGACTTGTACCTTTATTACCTGAGTTATACAATGTGCTTCCAGATCCCCAGAATGGCAAAGACTGTAGAAAGGCAGTGTAGCCACAATCCTTGTCCAGGATTGCTGTGCTTTCCCTGCGGCGGGGGAAACAGCAAGGAAACAAACAAGAACTTCACCCGGTGCTGTTAGGAGTGGGTGGACAGGACCATTTTCACCAGGGTCCCTCTGACTAGCATGGACCTGAAGCAGCACCATTTCTGCACAGCAAAATAGCGTGCCACAGGCAGAGACATTTTGTTTTTGCTAAAAGCAAACAGAGTTGCTAAGAAACGAATATTGCAGGGAAGGAAATCCACAAAAGGTTTGATAGTTGCCGAACGGTGCATGCGGGGTGGAGTGGCTTGGCAAACACGGCCTTCAGCAGAGAGGAGGCAGCCCATTCCCTATCTAAGCATGGTACTTCCAGCAGGAAACCCATAAGTTGCTCTTTATGTCTTGCCTTCATTGTGCATGTTGCTGATGGGGACTGACAAGAGGGGCAGGGCACAAAGACCAGAGGCCAAGTTGGACAGAGCCTTGGGTGACATGGTCTAGTGTGAGGTGTTCCTGCCCGTGGCAGGTCATTTGAACTGGATGACCTTAAGGTCCTTTCCAACCCTAACTATTCTATGACTCTATGACTTGCAAAGCTGGGAAGACTTAGTGTATAACAAGCTTTGATGGACATATATTTCAGTGTTCTTGTCTCTCAAAGCTAGAAGCAGCAAAGGAGACTAGTGAATGGCTACAGTCTTCATCTTTGCTCCTGGAGGTCCAGTCATGGCAGCCCTTTCTTAGTACTTGGGTCTCCAAGGACAAGTCAGGAAGGGATTCAGGGTAATGGCTTTAACCTGCCAGAGAGGAGATTGAGATGAGCTCTGAGGCAGAAGCTCTTCCCTGTGAGGGTGCTGAGGCGCTGGCACAGGGTGCCCAGAGAAGCTGTGGCTGCCCCATCCCTGGCAGTGTTCAAGGCCAGGTTGGACACAGGGGCTTGGAGCAACCTGCTCTAGTGGAAGGTGACCCTGCCCGTGGCAGGGGTTGGAACTGGATGACCTTAAGGTCCTTTCCAACCCAAACCATTCTATGATTCTATGATTCTACATAACTTTCTTATCAGATGATAAATGACAGATGCACTATACCCTGAAGGTGGCTGTATCTCATCATGTTTGTGACTGTGTGCAGGGGGTTTCATCTTGAACGATGCTTAGAGAGCAGTAGGGATGGAAAAAGTTGCTGAAATAGATGTTCAAGGGATTGCTGTCCCCTACTGGGGCACAGTGCATGTTTTAAAGCTTGAGAAACCAGGCATGACCACTACCTGGAACAGCTCAAGAGCCACCCCTGCTCTCCAGTGCATTGCTGCTATTGTTAGGTATGCTCTTTAGGAAGGTGGGTTTGGGGTAAAAGAAAATAAAACCTGAAATATTAAAATAGAAGAGAGAAGCAAAGCAAACTAAGGCTGAGCCAATGGGATTAATAAAGGATGCCAGGAGTTGGTGTTAATTTGTGTCTGATTTAAAGTGCCTGGTGGGTGGAGAGAGAACAGCCCACAAGAAGCAGCTGGGCTCCTTTTCCATCCCCCAGCCCTGCTGTTGGTGCGGCGTGGTGGGGGAAAGAGGAGCACACAATCAGGCGATTCATCCCCACGCTGTCGCACTTTGCAAAGGCAAAGGAGAAGGGAAGGAGGGAGAGGGAAAAAGCAGCAATGCAGTTCTCATGGGAAGCATTGGTAGCAAACGTTACGATTCTGCTCGCCGGAGATCGGCCCATCATATCCATGTTTACCGACGCCTTTGCAAGATGCCGATGGGTATCCCTGGTGGAAAGGAGCTGGGTTAAAGCTTCTCCTTGTCTTGTTTGGGACAGGGATGCTGAGTGATGGCAGGAGTGCTCTACTCAGCCATGGTGGAGCTGTCAGGGTTCATAGTCTTCTCTCAAGGCCAAAGTTCCCAATTTATATGCAGATCTGGGTAAGACAAGCTCCCTCATTTAGGGAGGTTGGAACTAGATGATCTTAAGGTCCTTTCTAACCCTAACTAGCCTATGATTCCATGTGGCTCCAACTCAAAGGTCCACCTGAACCAGCAAAGGTGGTACTTGGATTTGCTCCCCAATGGAGAGATCTCTACCATCCCTGAGTTCTTCCAGTGGAACCCAAAAGACAAACCCTTTGCTGTTCATGTCCCTCCTAGGCTATATCTACTCTCGTAAGTAAATGAGGGGTTAAACGCAGGCACGAGTGTGGTCCCGTGATCATTCAGAACATTTAATTACTTGCATGATCCCTGGTGTAGTTTTGGCCCAAACCAGTGCCAGGACACAGCGTGGTAGATGTCTGAGCCAAGGGACTCCCTCCCACAGCTCTATGGGATGGGGCCAGCCCGTTTCACAGGGGACAAGAGCTGAGGTGTGTGGCTGCAAGCTGTGCCATGCTTGGCCCCAGAGCCAGAGAACAGCCCCTGCTCTGTTTCATCGAGTAGTATAGACATAGCCTGTGGAGACAGACAGCAAAAGGGCAAATTAGCATTTAGTTGGCATGTGATTTTCTGTTCTTCAGGAACAAAAGGAGGGCCATCTGCTCATTGTGTCTCGCACGAGATGGAGGCTTTCGTTTGCAACCAACCTATGCTGGATTTCAGCCTCAACATAAAGATGCTGCAGGCTCTGCAAGTATTATCCTGGGAGACTGAGGGCATCCACTGTGCCCCATTGTGCTGGGTCAACCTACCCTCTGGGCAAAAAGACCCAGCGATCCTCATCTCCCGGCACCTTCCTAGAAGGACTGCTTATCTCTCCTGCATTTCCTGGCTTACTGAGGCTGATTCCTGGGCTGCACAGGTGGGTTTGTCATTGCAGGGCTGCCCGGGAACACTTGAGTCTGTGCGTGGTGCTACCGTATGGTGAGGTTTCTCTAAACAGTGCTGGGCTGGAAGCAGGAGGAACAGTCTCAGGATCCTTCTGTGGAGGCAATGGGAAATAATTGCCTGCACATGGCGTTGTAGCTGAGGTCCCCTCCTAGGTCTTGCATCTTGGCCTGCCTGTTGCCTGTAGATCTCCAGCTCCCCTCCTGTTCTCCATTCCAGTCCTACCTGCCTGTCCTCTGAGCCAGAAGTGAAACCCCATACAAATGAAGGAGCATGTGGAAATCACAGACTTTGCTGTCATCCCTGTGATGAAGCATCACCCGAGTCCTTCTCAGAACAAATGTAAGCCATCCTCCTTCAATCCTTCATCTTCACCAAGGCTACACCCAGACAGCCAACAAACCCCATCCCCAAACATTCTTAATGCTGCACAAATCAATCCATAAAGTCCTCCATCATCTCCTGTGATTGAATAAAGCCTAACAAAGTGAGAAGGGAGGAGTCCTTTGCTTCCCAACAACCCCAGTGCTTGCCCCTCACCACTAAGCCATCTTCTCTCCCATGGCACTGTGCTCAAGAGTTCCTGGAGAGAAGAATGAAGAGGGGAAATGAGTACATCTGTCTCATGCAAATCTTGGACTGCTTGTCATGATGCTGATAGATGAGATGCAAGGAATAATCCAGCTCGTTAGTGCCTGTGCTATGATTACAACCCTCTGCCAGCCTGTCTATATTTGAGCATTTTAGGATTTTTTATCATAGATTCATAGCATCACAGAATCATAGAATGGTTTGGGTTGGAAAGGACCTTAAGATCATCTAGTTCCAACCCCCCTGCCATGAGCAGGGACACCTCACACTAAACTATGTCGCCCAAGGCTCTGTCCAGCCTGGCCTTGAACACCTCCAGGGTTGGAGCATTCACAACTTCCTTGGGCAACCCATTCCAGTGCCTCACCACCCTCACTGTGAAGAACTTCTTCCTTATATGTAACCTAAACTTCTCCTGTCTCGGTTTAAACCCATTACCCCTTGTCCTACCACTACAGTCCCTAAGGAAGAGTCCCTCCCCAGCATCCTTGTAGGCCCCCTT